>NW_006921592.1:27006680-27026745 GCF_000298275.1 Orycteropus afer afer
AGAAGGCTGGCGGTTCAAACCCACCAACCACTCCTCAGAAGGAAGGTTGGGCAATCTACTTCCATAGTGATACCGCCTCGGAAACCCAAAGAGGGGTCGCTATGAGTCGGGGCCGACTCTACAGTACATAACAACAAAATATATATATGTGTTTATAGTTGTTAGTTGCTGGAGATTCAATTTCAACTCATCTGGACCCCCAAGTGTGCAGAGTAGAAGTGCATTCTGTAGAATTTTCAAGACTGTGACCTTTTGGAAGGAGATCACCAGACCTAACTTCTGTGACACCTCTGGGAGGGTTTGAACTGCCGACTTTTTGATGAGTAGGTGACCAGTTAAGTATTTGTGCCACCCAGGGAATGAATACACACACACACACACATACACACAGAGAGTACGAAGAGGGGATGGGAGCAGGAAGTCAGTTCTTCAAAGAAAATAGAATCTTAGAAGAATTATAACGTTCATCTCTTTTTAGAACCTCAACTACTCAAAACCTAGAAGGGAAAAAGCTGATGCACATCACTGTAGATAAATCAGAGTACCCTTGGTTAGTTGAATGTAAATTAATGCCCTTATAGAATGAAATCCTTGACAACTTCAAACTTTTCCATTTGCCGTGATATTGCTAATGGTCTAGTTGTGAGGGTTTTTTTTTTTTTTTTTTTTTTTTAAATGTTGAGGTGTAGTCCATACTGAAGAAGACTGTAGTCTTTGCTCTTCATCAGTAAGTGCTTCAAGTCCTCTTCACTTTCAGCAAGCAAGGTTCAGCATATCACAGGTTGTTAATGAGTCTTTCTCCAGTTCTGATGCCATGTTTTTCTTCAGAGAGATCAGCTTCTTGGATTATTTGCTCAGCATATAGATTGAATAAGTGTGGTGAATGGATATAACTTTAATGTACACCTTTCCTGATTTTGAACCTCACAACTTCCCTTTGAATGACTGCTTCTTGGTCTGTGTTCAGGTTCTGAAAAGACACAACTAAGTGTTCTAGAGTTCCCATTCTTTACAATGTTATAAGTATAACTTATCTTGTTTCAATTATTTGGAAAATGTATTTATGTGGAATACTTAATTTTCTCAACAATAGATAAATGGGGTGTTACTTTTTGTGCTAGATTTGAACTTAATTTTCTTATTTTTGTAGACAGATGGTGTCCAGGAGAAAGATGCCTAGCCCCTTCTCCAGATAATGGAAAGCTTTGTGAAGCAAGCATAAAATCTATTACTGTGGATGAAAATGGGAAGTCAATTGCAGTTGTCTTATATTCAGATTCTCTGGAAAGGAAAGTACCCCTTAAAAGACTTCAAGAAGTGAAATCTGTTAAAGATTGCTCCAGGAATTTTATATTTGATGATGAGGATTTGGAAAAACCTTATTTCCCAGATCGAAAATTTCCATCATCTGCTACTGCTTTTAAATTATCTGAAGATGGAGACTGTATTCCTTATACTATTAATAGGTATTTGAGAGACTACCAAAGGGAAGGAACCCAGTTTCTCTATGGACACTACATCCAAGGAAGAGGGTGTATTCTTGGTGATGACATGGGTCTTGGAAAAACAGTACAGGTATTCATTTTAATTACTCTAAAATTAAAATTCAATAAAGTCATTTTATTATGGACATGAGTAGCTACCCTCTGCAAATCTCTATCTGTACTCCCAGATGGTATGATAGGTATTTTCTGTGTATGTGTATTACCCATTAGACGGTAAAGTTCTCAAAATTATGGACATTGTTTCAGTCATTATTTTATCCTCATTACTTACTTTAGTATCTGTTACATAATATTGTTCTGAAAAAAATTTGTTTGGTATGAGTTGGCTTGATTCTACCTTTGATAGTACTAAGATTAAGACATTAATTACATTTGAAATGGTTTAGCCTTCTTTGTAGTACCTAATGGAAGGAAAGTAGTCTGACATTGGGGAAGTTACAGTGTATGGTTACATTGACTTCCTTAGGGTGTTTTATGCATATTGGTTGGAGTTTATAATTTAAGAAGAATCTTAATCTGGGGCCCCTGGGCCACTAGGAGTTCTGGTGGATTTCAGAGAGGCCCCCAAGTTCCCTGAAATGGATACCAGAATTTGTGCATGTGTGTACCTTTTTGCAGGGTGGATCTGTGTTAGTTATATATTGCTCTATAACAAATTACGTTAAAATTTAGTAGTTTAAGACAACATCCATTTTTTCATCTCTCAGGATCTGTGAGCCAATAATCCAGGTGCTGCTTAGTTGGATCCTCTGGCACTGTCTTTTACAAGACTGCGGGCATCTCAAGGCTAGTCTGGAAGAATTCACTTCCTAACTCACTCATGTGATTTGCAGGATTCACTGATTTGTGAGTTGTTGGATGGAGGCCTCAGTTTCTCAGGCACTATTGGCTGGAGGCCTCTGTTGGTCCCACTGGCTTCTTCATAGAGCCTCTTACAATATAGCAGCTTGCTGTGTCAGGGTGAGCAAGTGAGAGAGTGAGAGAGTGCTAGTTGCAGAAGTCATGGTCTTGTGTCATCTGATCACAGAAAAGCCATACACTCAGTTTTGTTGTGTTCTGTTCATTTGAAACAAATTGTTATATCCAATCCACACTCAAGGGCAGTGATTACACAGGTTGGCAATACCACGAGATGGGAATTACTGGGACCCATGTCAGAAACTGCTTGCCACAGAGTCCTTTGCTTTCATTAAATTTTCAAAGAGATTTGTTATACAAAAAGATTAGAGTTAAGAATCTAAACTTTATCCTAAACAAATGCTCTGGATTTTCAGGATTATTTGTCTCATTTGTAATTAAGTCATTTCATGTTTCCTTCATTATCATTTTATTCTTCATGACATCATCATTGGTTAGTGGAATTTAAAGGTGTGTGAAAAACTAAGTTTCATATTTAAAAATAGCCAGATAATGCTACTGTGTATAAAGCTCTAATACGAAAATCTTAGGTTAAAAAACTATCCTTCACTTGTTGCTCTTCTGAGGTGCATCAGGCTTGTTCCAATGCATAGCAGTCCTGTGTACAACAGAACAGAACACTGCTGTGCTTGAGCCCATTGTTGCAGGCACTGTGTCAACCCATCTTGTTGATGATCTTCCTATTCTTCACTGACCTTCTGCTTTACCAAGCATGCTGTTTTTCTCCCGGACTGATAATATCTCCGTAGTACATGGGATGAAGTGTCACCATCCTCACTTCTAAGGATCTGGCTGTACTTCTACCAAGACAGATTTATTAGTTCTTTTAGCAGTCCATGGTACATTTAATATTCTTCACCAGCCCTATAATTCAAAGGCATCAACTAATTTTCAGTCTTCCTTATTCATTTATCCACCTTTTGCATGCATGTGATGTGATTGAAAATACCATGACTTGGGCCAGGCCCCATCTTAGTCTTCAAAATGACATCTTTTCTTCTTAACACTTTGAAGAGATCTTTTGTAGCAGATTTGCGCAAAGCAATGTGTCATTTGACTTTTTTACTGCTACTTTCATGGGCGTTGATTTTAGATCCAAGTAAAATGATATCCTTTACAACTTCAGTCTTTCTCCATTTATCATGATGTTGCTTATTGGTCCAGTTGTGAAGATTTTTGTTTTCTTTATGTTGAATTGTAATTCATACTAAAGGCTATAGTCTTTGATCTTCATCAGTAAATACTTCAAATGTTTGCTTTCACCAAGCAAGGTTGTGTCATCTGCATTGCACAGGTTGTTACCGAGTCATCCTCTGTCCTTGATTTCCCATTTTCCTACATAGTCCAGTTTCTCAGATTATTTGCTCACTTTATACATTAAATGGGAGCTCTGGTAGCATAGTGCCTAAAGCACTTGACTGCTAACCAGAAGGCTGGCGGTTCAAACCCACCAGCCACTCCTCGGAAGGAAGGTTGGGGAAAGCTACTTCAGTAGTGATACTGCCTCGGAAACCCAAGGAGGGGTCGCTATGAGTCGGGTCCAACTCGACAGCACATAACAACAACAACAACAACATACATTGAATAAATATGATACATCCTTGATGCACAATTTTACTGATTTTAAACCACATAGTATCTCATTGTTCTGTTTGAACAGCTGCCTCTTGGGCTATGTATAGGTTCCTGATGAGCACAATTAAGTGTTCTGGAATTCCCATTCTTCACAGTGTTATCCATAATTTGTTATAATCCACACAATCAAATGCCTTTGCATAGTCAACAAAACACAGGTAAACATCCTTCTGGTATTCTTTGCTTTCAGCCAAGATCCATGTGACATCAGCAATAATATCCCTTGTTCTACCTCCTCTTCTTAAGCTGGCTTGCATTTCTGGTAGTTCTCTGTTGATGTATCGCTGTAAACATTTTGGATTATTTCAAGCAAAATTTTACTTATGCATAATAATAATGATATTGTTTGATAATTTCCACATTTTGTTGGATTATCTTTCTTTGTAATGGCCACAAATATGGATCTCTACCCATCAGTAGCTATTTCCCAAATTTCTTTGCATAGACGCACATCCAGTGTTGCATCTGTTTATTGAAACATTTCAGTTGATATTCCGTCAATCACTGGAGCTTTTTCATCAGTGCCTACACTGCAGCTTGCACTTCTTCCAGCGCCATTGATTCTTGATCATATGCTACGTCCTGAAATAGTTGAACATTGGCCAGTTCTTTGACAGTGACTCTGTGTATTCCTTCCATCTTTTTTTGATGTTCTTGCGTAATTGAGTATTTCGCTCATATAATCCTTCAATATTGGAATTCGGGGCTTGATTTTTTTTTTTTCCAGTTATTTTAGCTTGAGAAATGCTGAGTGTGTTTTTTCTTTTGGTTTTCTAACTCCAGGTCTTTGCACATTTAGTTACAATACTTAACTTTGTCTTCTCAAGCCACCCTTTGCAATCTTCCATTCAGCTCTTTTACTTCATTACTTCTTTCATATGTTTTAGCTACTCTACATTCAAAAGTAAGATTTAGAGGCTCTTCTGACATTCATTTTGTTCTTTCCTTTCTTTCATTTAATAACTGTTTTCTTCGAGTATGATGTCCGTTCTGGCATCCCACAACTCATCTGGCCTTTTTGGTCATTAGTGTTCCATACATCAGATCTGTTCTTGAAATGGTCTCTAAATTTAGTGAAATAGACTCAAGGTCATGCTCTGGCTCTTGTGGACTTGTTTAAATTTTCTTCAGTTTCAACTTGAACTTGCATATGAGCAATTGGTGGTCTGTTCTACAGTCATTCCCTGGCCTGTTCTGACTGATGATTTTGAGCTTTTCCATTACCTCTTTCCAAAGATATGTCGTTGTTGTTGCTGTGTGCCCTTGAGTTGGACCTGACTCATAGCAACCCCTCCTTGGGTTTCCAAGGCAGTATCACTACAGAAGTAGATTGCCCTTCCTTCCGAGGAGTGGCTGTTGGTTTTGAACCGCCAACCTTCTGGTTAGCAGTCAGGTGCCTTAGGCACTATGCTACTAGAGCTCCTTCTAAAGATATAGTTGATTTGATTTTTGTGTATTCTATCTGTCAAAGTCCATGGGTATAGTCATTGTTTATGTTGTGGAAACAAAAGGTATTTGCAATGAAAAAGTCATTGGTTTTGAAAATTCTATCATGCAATATCTGGAGTCATTTCTGTCACCAAGGTCTTGTTGTCCAACCACCTATCCTTCTTTGTTGTTTCCAACTTTTACATTCCAATCACCAGTAATTACCAATGCATCTTGATTGCATGTATGACTAATTTCAGAGTGCAGAAATTGGTAAAAGTCTTCAGTTTGTTCATCTTTAGCATTAGTGGTTTGTGTGTAAAGTTGAATAACAGTTGTATTTACTGGTGTGTCTTGTAGATGTATTATCCTATCGTTGACAGTTTTGTACAAGATCTACAAGGGTAGATCTTGAAATGTTATTTTTGACTATGAATGTGATGCCGTGCCTCTTCCATTTTTTATTCCTGGCATAGAAGACTATATGATTATCTGATTCAAAATGGCTAGTACCAGTCTATTTCAGGTCACTAATGCTAGGATGTTAATCTAAATATGTTCTATTTCACTTTCGACTTCCAGTTTTCCTGGATCCATACTTTATACATTCCATATTCTGATTATTAATGGATATTTACAGCTGTGTCTTCTCATTTTGAGTCATGATACATCAGCAAATAAAGATCCCATGAGCTTTCTTCCATCCACTTCTTTAAGTTTGACTCTACTTTGAGGAGACAGCTCTTCCCCAGGTGAGTGCCTTCTAACCTGAGGGGCTCATCTTCCAGCACTATATCAGACAATGTTCATAAAGTTTTCACTGCCCAGTTTTTCAGAAATTGGCAGACTTCTGCTCCTTCTTCCTAGTCTGTCTTAGTCTGGAATCTCAGGTGCAGCCTGTTCACCATGGGTGACCCCACTTGTATTTGAAATGTCAGTGGCATAGCTTCCAGCATCACAGCAATGTACAACCTACCACAGTTTGACAAATTGACAGATGGAATAATCATGGTACATTACCTTCAGTAGTCATATATATTACCATTAGTCATACTCTCAGTTCTTTAAAACTCACACAGTGCAGATAGATCTAGTCTTGCACACTGGAGGTATTAAAGAATTGTTTTATGGAATGCATGAATTCGCTTTTTCAGGAAAATAGATGGCAAATAAATAAATAACGTCCTACTGTGATTATCTTTATGTGTACTTTTAATATTTTTGCACATGCTAGAATGTTGTTTTGGAGCCCTGGTGGCACAATGGGTAAGTGCTCAACTGCTAAGTGAAGGTCTGTGGTTCTAACCTAACAGTGGCTCTTCAGGAGAGCAGACCTAACAGTCTGCTTCTATACAGATTACAGCCTAGGAAATCCTATGGGCCAGTTCAGTTCTTCCTATAAGGTTACTGTGAGTTGAAATGCACTCAATAGCACACAACAACAGAATGTTGTTTCCCACCATTCTTTGAAGAGCCAGTACCCATTCATTTTCAAAAAGTATTCAAACAGGTTGCCTGAGGATGCAACAAAAACTAATCTGTAGTTTGGGAACCACTACCCTGAAAACTAAATACAATTCAAATTCTTGTGCATGTTTAAATCTCAAATTTCAAGTTTAGCTTTGTCTCTGAAGCCCGTGTTACACAGAAATTTTCTTTATTTTACATTTTATAGAAAGTGTCACATTCACAAGTGTCAGCATTCTCTTCAGTTATATTTTGGTTATTCCCACTCCAGTGCTATAGTTTCCCTGCCTCCTTATCTTCTCATATTTGCTTTACATTAATTGTTGACCTTTTGGTTTCATAGATGTTTTTTAACAGGAATCTGTACTGAAGGGTAATACCCTTTATTTTGTGTGCCAGTCTGTTATTTTGCTAAAATGTGATCATGGGATAGTTTCTGTCCAAGATTTAAAGAGTATCTCAGGGTGATTGTCTCAAGGAGTTCTCTAGTCTCAGTTGGTCCAGTAAGTCTGGACTTTTTAAAAACTTGAGTTCTGTTCCTCATTTTTCTCCCATTCTATCAGCGTCCATCTGTTGTGGCCCTGATCAGATTGATCAGTAGTGGTAGATGGGCACCATTTGGTTCTTCTTTCAGGGTAGATGAGGCTGTGACTTATATAGGCTATTAGCCCTGTAGACTGCTTTCTTCTGTGAGACATTAGTTTCCTTCTTTCTTTTTTGCTCTTGACTGGTAGAGGGAGCTCTGGTGCTGTAGTGCCTAAGGCACTTGACTGCTAATCAGAAGGCTGGAGGTTCAAACCCACCAGCCACTCCTCAGAAGGACGGCTGGGCAATCTACTTCCATAGTGATACTGCCTTGGGAACCCAAGGAAGGGTCGCTATGAGTCAGATCCGACTCGAGGGCAATGAGTTTTTTTTTTTTTTTTTGGTAGAGTCCGATGCTCATACCTTAGATGGCTGCTTGCAAGCTTTTAAGACCCCAGATGCTATTCACCTTATTAGGATGCAGAACATGAAGTTTGTGAACTATATTATGACAATTGATTGAGTTATCCCATGAGCCTAAGGTCCTTAGCCTTCAAACCCAGAAAACCAATCTTACAAATTGTTTGGTTATGTTTAAGATGTATCTGTAACTGTATCCTCTGTGAATATGTATGTGCGCACACATATCTGATTTACATGTACATACTGATACTTCTGTATGTGCACATGTATATACATACCTGTACCTACCTCTACACACCTGTACCTACCTGTACACATATATGTGTGTACACGTATGTATGTGATCATATACTTATTTTTTGGTTATTCTTGGTGCTGTTGCCTAATTATATATGATGTTATATTCTTTAGCACAGACATCCTTTTGTCTTATGCACTTCTTAGTGGCATCATTTCCTTTGGTCAAGCTGTGCTTATTACACCAACATTCGGTGCTACTTTTCTCATCACCAAAAATAACAAGTATCTGTGATTTAGAGAGTGATTCCCCCTCCCCTCTCACCTATCCCTAGTAACCACCAATGAAAATTGGTTTCTCTGTATGTATGTGTGTGTGTATATATGTATATGACATACACACATATATACATATACACATGTATTCTTTCTCCTTATGAAAATGGGATCATACAATATTTTTCCTTATGTGATTAACTTATTTCACCTGCCATTATGTCCTCTAGAGCAATCTATATTATAATAACGTTTTATGGACTCATCACTGTTCTTTACGGTTTCGTAGTGTTCCATTGTATGTGTGTACCACATGCTGCTTATCCATTCATCCATTGAAGGATACTTTGGCTCTTTCTACCTTGTTTTTTTTTTTTTTTTTTTTTGCTGTTGTGAATAATGCTGTAGTGAACATAGGTGTGATTTATATCTAAGAGTGGGATTTCTGGATCATAAAGTATTTCTGTTTTTAGTTTTTGAAGAAGTGCTGTGAAAGGCTTTGAGGGCTCATTTTCAGAAGACTGGGGAATTGTTTCTGTACTAATTTTGATACTTTAGTCTGATTTGTCTGATTTTTATAAGCCTGGTTTTCTGTATAATGTTCCTTGTAACTCAGAAGATAATTTCTACATAAATAGGCCACTTGGGAGACCCATTTACATTAGAGCTTCTAGAAAGGATCACTAAGCCATGAGTTCATTAGAATGTCAAAATGTAGAAGAATTAGGTGATAAAGAAAATAGACCTTTGGATTCACTGTTTCAACTAAAGTATTTTTTGTACTTCATTTTCCATTTTCATCCCTTAAGTTTATGAAATTGAGCTCTTTTTTAAAATTGTTTCATATATCAAATAAAATTTCCTTCCTTCATTTCAAATTTAAAAGCAAGTAAACTTACTGTTTTACATTTTTCAAAGGATGAGCATTGAAAAATGCCTATTTGATTTAGTGACTTGTGAATCATTGGTATCTTGAGCAACAACCATTTTGCTGGTGTGTTGAGTATACAAGCAAGAATGGAGAAAGAGAAGACACAGACATAGGAAGTATGCTCATCTTTTTAAGAAATGTGGCTTTGAAGGGGCATACCTAAAACCAAACTCACTGCCATCAAGTTGATTCCAACTCATAGTGACCCCCACTGGATTTCCAAGGCTGTAAATCTTTATGGAAGCAGCCTGCCTCATTTTTCTTCTGTGAGTGACTGGTAGGGTCAAACTACAGGCCTTTTGGTTAGCAGCCAAATGCCTTAACTGTTACCCCACCAGAGCTCCTTTGAAGGGGAATAGTGGCCTAATAATAATTAGAGGGAGAGTGGGATTTTGAGGTAGGTTCTTTTATTGCTTATTTTATATTGATTTGAGATAGAAGGGACTTGAGTACTTTTTTAAGTAAATGAGAAGGATTTGTTTGAGATGGAACAGTTGAGCATGCAGCATACATAAATATATGTACAATACATATACTTTATATATGCATGCCTATGTATATACC
Source organism: Orycteropus afer afer (assembly GCF_000298275.1). Taxonomy (NCBI): domain Eukaryota; kingdom Metazoa; phylum Chordata; class Mammalia; order Tubulidentata; family Orycteropodidae; genus Orycteropus; species Orycteropus afer. Next base: position 27,016,590 of record NW_006921592.1, read on the forward strand.
ATAGAAGCAACACACACATTGACATGCAAAAAATTGTGTCAGATAGTATGTGGTGGTTATGTTTATGTGTCAGCTTGGCTGGGCCTGGTTGAGTGGCTGGGCGGCTGGTGGTAGTTATCCCCCATGATGAGACTGGCAATCAACTCCATGGTGGAATCTACCACAAGCAGCTGAGTAGCTGCTTTGGGTATGTAGTCTGCTTCCTGAATATAAGAAGCAGCTTTGGGAATGGTCTCTAGCTTAGGGCACGCTTGGACCCTGCATGTAGTCATTGCCTGTACATACATTAACCTGTGTATGGGATCAGGTTGTATCTCTGGGTCAAGGCATTAGTGGTTACTTTCATATAACATTTAAGAGTGCCAGTTATGATGATTATTAACATTAAAACCATAATACCAAAGAACAGAATTGACCTTAACCAGATACCTGCTAAACATATCAGAAAAGGAAAACCCCAACCCACTTTATTTTGGTATATGAAACCATTTTTGCAATAGCATGTTCTGCTTCCTCTAAAGTATCGATCCAGGTGCAACATGAGGTATTAGCTGTAGCTCAGACTCTTCATTTTAAAGCCAACAAGAAATCTAGGGAAATTTTATTATCTAAAACTACTTTAGCTAGTGAATTTAACGATTTTTCTTGAGCAGTTGTAGTATTAGCCACATCAGCAACTATTTGTTCCATCATGTTTGAGATGTTTCTAATGGCAAGTTCAAAATCTGCAACTCCTATAAATGTTCTCATAAAGGAAAAAACAGCTTCTGGGTTTTCTGTAACTGCGTTGAATTCATAGGCAATGCTTGTGTTGTCCCTTGCCACCAAATTTAAAGGGTTAGTTCAATGTAGGCTATAAGAAATAGATGTCTAAAGGGACTCCCATATGGGTTACAGTACACTTCCTTACCATTCCAAACAGGATAAAGCATAGGTATTAAAAACCAAAAACCAAACTCACTGCTGTCGAGTTGGGTCCTACTTATAGCAACCCCTCCTTGGGTTTCCAAGGCGGTATCACTATGGAAGTATATTGCCCAACCTTCCTTCCAGGGAGTGGCTGGTGGATTTGAACCACCAGCCTTCTGGTTAGCAGTTAAATGCCTTAGGCACTATGCCACCAGAACTCCCAAAGCCCAGGTATTGGACTCATTATTTAGATTCATATTGGTAATTATTTGCTACCTTGATCTTCCACATAAAAATATGTACACATATGGAGGGGGAGCTCCAGTGGCGTAGCGGCAAACCCACCAGCCACTCCTCGGAAGGAAGATTGGGCAGTCTACCTCCATAGTGATAATGCCTTGGAAACCCAAGGAAGGGCCGCTGTCAGTCAGAGATGATGGCACATAACAACAACAATATACATATAGGGCACGTATTATGCCAGGTTTGGTGTTTTTACCTGAGAGAGGGACTGTTTGATTTATTCGTTGAAGACAATTTTCTGTTAAGGTGTTGTTACAAATAGACATTTATTTTGTTGTTAGGTGCCATTGAGTCAATTCCAACTCACAGCAATGCTGTGCACACAGAATAAAACACTGCCCTGTCCTAAGCCATCTGCACGATCCTTGCTATACTTGAGCCCATCATTGCAGTTACTTTGTCAGTCCATCTCATTGAGGGTCTTCTTTTTCTCTGACCCTCGACTTTACCAAGCATTACATCCTTCTCCAGGGACTAGTGCCTTCTGATGACATGACCAAAGTTGTTGTTTTTATGTGCTGTCGAGTCGGATCCGACTCATAGTGACACCTCCTTGGGTTTCTGAGGCAGTATCACTACAGAGGTAGATTGTCCCTTCTTCCTTCCAAGGAGTGGCTGGTGGGTTTGAACCGCAAGCCTTCTGGTTAGCAGTCAAGTGCCTTAGGCAGTATGCTACCAGAGCTCCCATGACCAAAGGAGGTGCGACAAAGTCTGGCCATTCTCGCTTCTAAGGAGCATTCTGGCTGCACTTCATCCAGGATAGATTTCTTCCTTCTGGCAGTCTATGGCATTTTCATTATTCTTCACCAATACCACAGTTCAGAGGTGTGATAGTTGGAGCTGTGTGTCAACTTGGCTGGACCCCAGTTCTGTGTGGTTGTTCCCATGATGGGATCAGATGACTGTGTTCTGAGTGACCAGTCTGCCCAAGGGGAGTTTCCCTAGGGGTGTGGCCTGCTTCCAGTATATCCAGGGACATCCTGGGAAGAGAGACATTCTTTGAGGGATTGGAACCCTGGTGTGCTGACTACAAACTTCCGTGAGTTGAGCAGCCCACCGCTCGGCCTGGAGATCTTGGATTTGTCTTTTGTTGGAGTCAACAACCAGCGTACTGCCTGCCGGCCTTGAATTTCTCGGCCCCCTGTGCTTGCGGAAACTAAGGCTGCCACCAGCCCGACATTTCCTCCAGGGACTTTGGACTTGCCGGCTTCTATACATTTGTGAGCCATTTTCCTAAGATAAATTTCTCCCTCCCTCTCTCTCTCTCTCTCTCTCTCTCTATATATATATATGCTTTGCTGGTTTTTGTGTTTCTCTAGAGAACCCAATCTAACACAAGAGGCATCAGTTCTTCTTCAGTCTTCCATATTATTGCCCTGCTTTCACATGCATATGAAGTGAATGAAAATACTGTGGCTTGAGTTAAGTGCACCTTAGTCTTCAAAGTGACATCTTTGCTCTTCAGCACTTTGAAGAGGTCTTTTGCAGCAGATTTGTCCAGTGCAATAAGACATCTGGTTTCTTAACTGCTGCTTCCATGAGTGTTGATTGTGGATCCAAATAAAATGAAATCTGTGGCAACTTCAATCTTTTATTAATTTATCATATGTTGTTTATCGGTCCAGTTTTGAGGATTTTTGTTTGCTTTATGTTGAGGTAAAGAAGACTGTAGTCTTTGATCTTCATCGATAAGTACTTGAAGTCATGTTCACTTTAAACAAACAAGGTTGTGTCATCTGCATATTGCAGGTTCTTCATGAGTCTTCCTCCTATCCTGATGCCACTTCTTCATATAGTCCAACTTCTTGGATTATTTGCTCGCTATATAGATTGAATAAGTATGGTGAAAGAATACATCCCTCATGTACACTCTTCCTGATTTTAAACCATGTGGTGCCGTAGTGCCTAAAGCATTTGACTGCTAACCAGAAGGCTGGTGGTTCAAACCCATCAGCTACTCCTCAGAAGGAAGATTGGGCAGTCTACGTCCATAGTGATACTGCCTTGGAAACCCAAGGAGGGGTCGCTATGAGTCAGATCTGACTGGATGGCAGTGAAGTTTTTTTTTTTAGTGGCCAGATGCTGTAATAGCAGAGTATCCTTTAAAATGTGTCTAATGAAAGGGAACAGGCTAACAAGTCATCAATGGATTGGAGACGAGCAGCACCACTGGCAAATTTTCAAGATTGCAAATCAGCATGTAAAACTTGAGAAGAATAGGTAGGACTTTCAGTATAACTCTGAAGCATAACTGTCCAGGTAAATTACTGATTTTCTAGCAAAAAAAACCAAATAGCTATTGATGTTCTGGGTGAACTGGGACACTCAAAAAGGTACTGCACAAATCTATTATGGTAAAATGAGTAGTTTTTTGGGGAATTTTAGATAAATGGGGGTTAGGCACTATAGAAAAGTGAGGGGAAAACTACACAGTTGATGGCTTGTAAATCTTGTACAAACCTTCATCCTAGATTTCTGGAATTCTTTACAGAGAAGACAGGAGCATTACATGAGTTACTCCAAAGGATTATAATCCTTCCTCCCCCCTGCCCCCTTTTTGTTTTTAAAGGAAACCTTGCATTATTAGGATTAGTCCTTCTCTTGTTTCCTTCTTTATAGGACATTGTGAAACCCTAGGCAAAGGCTTAGAATGATCTCTATGAATTTTGATGTTCAGCTGACAAAACTCAATCAGGCAGGCAGGCAAGAAGAAGGCGAGTTTAATTCAGCAGGACCTGAGTTTAATTCAATCATTTAGTTTTCATTAAAAAATACTTTTTGAATTTCTCCTTTGTACTTTGAAACTTGCTCTAGAATGCAGGGTAACTAAAGTGAATGGAAGCAATGATTAAATAAAAGAGCTGAATAGAAATTTCAAAGAGTGGCTTGAGAAGACAAAGTAAAATATTGTAATGGAGTTAGCAAAGACCTGGAGTTAGCAAACTAAAGGGAAGAACACCTCAGCATTTCTCAAGCTGAAGGAACTGTAGAAAAAAATAAAGGCTTGAGTTGCAATTTTGAAGGATTCTATGGGCAAAAAATTGAATGATGTAGGAAATATCAAAAGAAAATGGAAGGAATAAAGAATCATTGTACCAAAGAGAATTGGTTACATTCAGCCATTTCAGGAGGTAGCATGTCATCAAGAACTGATGAGATTGAAGTAAGAAGTCCAAGCTGCACTGAAGGAATTGATGAAAAGCAATGTTCCAGGAATTGACAGAGTACTAATTGAGAGATTTCAGCAAAAGGATGCAGTGCTAGAGGTACTCACTCATCTGTACCAAGAAATTTGGAAGACAGTTACCTGGCCAACTGACAGGAAGAGGTTCATATTTATACCCATTGCGAAGAAAAGAATGCAGAAATCTTCAAACAATATCATTAAATCATATGCAAGTAAAGTTATGCTGATGATAATCCAAAAACAGTTGCAGCTCTACATTGACAGGGAACTGCAGAAATTCAAGCTGGATTCAGAAGAAGATGTGGAATGAAGGATATCATTGATGTCAGATGGATCTTGGCTGAAAGCCGAGAATACCACAAAGGTATTTACCTGTATTTTATTGATTATGCAAAGACATCCAGTTGTGTGGATCATAACCAATTATGGATAACATTGTGCAGAATGGGAATTCCAGATATTTTGTTGTGTAGAGCCTGAACATAGATCAAGAAGCAGTCATTTGAACAGAACAAGGGGGATACTATGTGGTTTAAAATCAGAAAAGGTGTGTGTAAGGGTTGTATCCATTTGCCATACTTATTCAGTCTATATGCTTATCAAATAATCCAAGAAGCTAGTCTGTATCAAGAAGAATGTGGCATCAGGATTCGAGGAAGAATAATTAACAGTGTGCGATATGCAGATAACACAACCTTGCTTGCTGAAAGTGAAGAGAACTTGAAGCACTTATTGATGAAGATAAAAGAAAGCAGGCTTCAGTGTGGATTACACCTTAATGTGGAAAAAAAAAAGTAAAAATCCTCTCAGACCAATAAACAACATCATGAAAAATGGAGAAAGATTCATGTGTCAAAGATTTCATTTTACTTTTATCCACAGTCAACATCCATGGAAACAGGAGTCAAGAAATCAAACAAGATTTTGCATTGTGCAAATGTGCTGCAAGAGATTAAATTGTTATAAAGCAAAGATGTCACCTTGAGGACTAAGGTGCACCTGACCTGAGCCATGACATGTTCAATCTTAATTCATGTGAAAGCTATACAATCAACAAGACCAAAGAAAAATGGATACATGTGAATTATGGTGTTGCTGGAGAATATTGAATATGTCATGAACTGCTGGAAGAACAAATAAATCTGTCTTGGAAAAAGTACAGTCAGAATGCTTCTTAGAAGTGGGGATGGCAAGGCTTCATCTAATAACCTTAGACATTTTATTAGTAGGGAGCAGTCCCTGGAGAAGGACATAATGCTTGGTAAAGTACCAAATGGAAAAAAAAAACAAAAAACAAAAACTCACTGCTGTGGAGTCGGATCTGACTCATAGTGACCCGTTTGGGTTTCCGAGGTGGTATCACTTACAGAAGTAAATTGTCCAGTCTTCCTTCTGAGGAGTGGCTAGTGGGTTTGAACTGCCATCTTTCTGGTTAGCAGTCAAATGCCTTAGGCACTATGCCACCAGAGCTCCTAGGGCAGCAAAAAAGAGGAAGACTGTTAGTGAGATAGATTGACACAATGGCTTCAACAGTGGGCCCTACCATGGCAATGATTGTAAAGATAGGACAGCACCGACAGTGTTTTTTCTGTTATGCATTGGGTTACTATGAATGGGAACCACCTTGATGGCACCTAACAACAGTATTCCATTGTATAGATACTGCATTTTGTTTATGTTTTCTTTGTTATGTTTACTAATAGACATCTGGGCTGTTTCTAGTTTTTAGTTATTAAGAGTAAAGCTGTTAGGAGCTTTCTTTAACAAGTCCTTTTGTGTATTCATTTCTCTTGGATAAATAATTAGGAATGGAATTGCTTGGTCATAGGGTTGATGTATGTTTACCTTTATGAGAAAATGCCAAACCATTTTTCAAAATGTACCCTACTATTCTGCACCCCCACCAACAGTGTATGAGAGTTCTGGTTGTTCCATTTTCTTGCCAACATTTGAGTTTGTTTATTTTTAAATTTTAATATTCTTGATGTGTGTTTATGTGTAGGTTTTTATATTTTTAACAGCTTTATGGAGTTATAATTGATCTACAGTAAATGGCATCTATTGCAATATACAGTTTGGTCATTTTTTTTTCCCATATGTTTTTCATCATAATACCACAGTTAAGATACCGAACACATTTGCCATCCAAAAGTTTCTTCATGTCTGTTTGTGTCCAGGATATATTCAACACCAATAGTTAATCCCCTCCTATTTTTATCTTTCATTTTTACTTGGACTGAGAAATTAAATATACTTGGGAAGGAATTTGAATGTAAAATCTTAGATTTTTATTTAATTTTCCCATTATTTTATAGAATTTAATAGATAATTTGAAAATAGCTCTCCTCTTTAAGTTTATATAATATTTAACTAATATGTAATTATAGTAAGTAATTTCAGTTAGCACACACAAGTTTGGGAACCTTCCCTTTGGTAATGAGATAACTGATAGGAAGTGAGATGAGGAGGCCCTTGTTGAGCAGTGGTTCTAAAAGTGTGATCTCTGGACGAGCAGCATGTGCATCACTTGAGAATTTGTTAAAATTATAAATTACTGGCTCTCACACCAGATCTACAGAATTAGAAACTGTGGGGGTGGGACCCAGCAATCGATGTTTTAACAACCTCTAGGTAATGTTGATGCACATTGCACAACAAAAGATTGAGAACCTTTGAGCAAACCATTTATTTTTCAGAGGGGATGGAAAATTTTGGTTAAAATGGTGAGGGGGTACAATGAAGGTTGTTTAGAGGAGTGTTTGTTGTTGTTACGTGCTGTCGAGTCAGCCCTGACTCATAGCGACCCCTTCTTGGGTTTCCGAGGCAGTATCACTACGGAAGTAGATTCCCCAACCTTCCTTCCGAGGAGTGGCTGTTGGGTTTGAACTGCCAGCTTTCTGGTTAGCAGTCAAGTGCCTTAGGCACTATGCTACCAGAGCCCCTAGAGGAGTGTTTAGTCAGTGTGAATATTTATAAATAGAATGATAATCATTTCATCAAAAAAATTTAGTAGAATTTTAGAATGGAAATTATATTAAAGATAATCTTGTTCAGCTTTTTTATAAATGAAGAAACTGAGGCACAGGAGTACTAAGATTTCCCTATCAAGAGACAGAAAGGAAGTCATTGTTTACATTCCCATTAAGTACTTGTTTCTTTTATTTACCTCTCTACTCTTCCTACTACCTCCTTTATGCAGTCTTAATTCAGTTTTTAATTAATAGTTTTAATTCATTCAATCAGTTGAGTTACGGCCTTGGAAACTCTATGGAGCAGTTCTACTCTGTCCTGTGTAGTAGGGTTTCTGTGAGTTGGAGTTGACATGATAGCAGTGGCTTTGGTTTTGGTTTGGTAGGTTATTTTCATTATAAATTTTGGATAATGTTATCTTTAGTAACTTCAAAGCTATCCTAAAATTTAAAAGTTCATTGGATTACAGGTCACCCTGTTCACTCAGGACTATAGTAATAAAGAGAAAAATAATATAGTCTTTAATCATGGAGGAAATACATTGATATTCAATGTGAAAGGTTAATTAACCTCTAGAGTCATAAGCCTTTTAAAGCAGAAACAAAATTTTCCTAGTGTTTTAAAGATAAAATTGCTTTTCTTATTTTGGCCTGTAGTTCACATTTTAGGAATTTTATTTATCTTTGTAAAGATAAATGGGCTAGGCCCTTTTCAAAACAGCATGGTGGTGGTGGTATTTTAAAAGTAAGGGGAACTGTCATACTTTTCTGGAGAGTGATTTCAAAGTACTCTCACCCTACATTTTTATCTTCTAAGGAGATGAAAAATAAGGGCCATAAGCTCTTTACTTATCCTAATGAATTAGTTTTTGCTACGCCTCCTTATATTGCTCAAAGAGAAAGTTTGTTGTACTCTTTTCCACCTCTGATTTCCGCCGTAGTTCATCTGACTGTGAGGAGAGATGGCCAATAAAATGTTTGCCTAACTTTAGAAAGGAATGCCTATAAAAACAAAAAGCTTTCCCATGGTGAGATTTTATTTCTGAAATGTAGTTTTTGAACTTTTACTATTCTAGAAGTGGCTAATTTAAATACTTATCTTAGTTCTTTTCATCTGTAAACATAACTTTATCATTATTTCACAAGAAGATAGGTTCTGTTTTTCCTTTGCAGATTAATTGTACAGACCTTCACTGTCAATTTGTCATGCATCTTTGGTGAATTAGATTTTGGAGAGCTCCAGTGGCATAGTGCCTGCGGCATTTGACTGCTAACCAGAAGGCTGGCAGTTCAAAGCCACCAGCAACTCCTCAGAAGGAAGGTTAAGCAATCTACTTTCATAGAAATACTCCCTCAGAAACCCAAGGAAGGGTTGCTATGAGTTACAATCGACTCAATGGCAGTGAGTTTGGTTTTTTTGGTTTCTACAGTGTAGTGTAATGTGGTAGAGATGACTAGATCCCCGTCAAAAATTTGTATTCCCTTTGCTTTCTATGAGTAGTACAAATGGTTAATGCGATTGGCTGTTACCTGAAAGGTTGGTGATTCTAATCCACCTAGAGGTGCCTTGGAAGAAAGTCCTGGCAATCTACTTCTGACGAATCAGCCATTGAAAACCCTGTAGGGCAAGTGTACTCTTCAACACATGGGTTCATTGTGAGTCAGAATCCACTCAATGGCAATGGTTTTTTTTTTGTGTGTGTGTGTGTGTGTATGTGAAAATATAGATAACAACACAATATTTGCTAATTTGACATTAGATATGTATAGTTCAGCAACCATCACCAGTATTTGTTGCCCATTTTCCATTGCCATAAACAGAGACTCAGTTCTTCCTAAGCAGTGATTTTCCCTTGCCCCATACCTCCTGCCCCTGGTAACCATTATTAAACTCAGATCTCTATGCATTTGCCTATTCTAGGTATTTCGTATTAGTGAGAACATACAATATTTGTCCTTTTGTGATTGACTTACTTTACCCAGCAAAATGTGTTCAAAGTTCATCCATGTTATGGCATGTATCAGAACTTCATTTTTCTTTATAGTATAGTAATATCCCATTGTAGGTATATAGCACATTTCATTATTCATTCATCTATTGATAAGCATTTAGATTGTTTCCACCTTTTGGCCATTGTGAACAGTGCCTCAATGTTCGGCACGTGTCTGTTGGCATTACTGCTTTCAAGTCTCTTGTGTATATACTTAAGAGTGGACTTGCTGGATCCTGTGGTAGTTCTAGTTCTATGTTCGGCCTTTTGAGGAACCACCAACCCGTTTTCTACAGCATCATTTTGCATTCCCACCAGCAATGGATAAAGGTTCTGATTTCTCCACAGCCTCTCTAACACCTGTTGTTTTCAGTTTTTTTATTGATATTTTAAGGCGCTCTGGTGGCACAGTGTCTAAGGCATTTGACTCCTGACCAGAAAGTTGGTAATTCAAATGCACCAGCTACTCTGTGGAAGGAAGACAGGGCAATCTACTTCCATAAAAATTTACCACCTCGGAAACCCAATGAGGGTGGCTATGAGTTGGAATCGACTTGATGGCAGTGGGTTTGGTTTTTGGTTTATTGACATTCTAATGGGGATGAAAGGAACTCTGGTGGTATCATGGTTAAGGTATTTGGCTGCTAACTAAAAGATCAGCAGTTCAAACCCACCAGCCTCTCTGTAGGAGAAAGATGAGGCAGTCTGCTTCCTTAAAGATTTACAGCCTTGGAAAACCAGTGGGGGTCTCTGTGAGTTGGAATTGACCCTATGGCAATGAGTTTTTTTTTTTTTTT
>NW_006921592.1:27027667-27029768 GCF_000298275.1 Orycteropus afer afer
TTTTATTTTTTTTTTAATTTAATTTTTTTTTCTGGCAACCACAACTTCCCCTTCTCAAGGTATTTTTGTAAATGTGCCATGCTATTTCATTGTTATGTAAAAAGAATGACATAGCATGTTTATGAAAATATGGGTGGAGGGTGTGGTGGGCAAAAAGCATATAACATGTGTGTTATTTGTGTAAAAATACAGTATTTTATATAGATTTATGTAAGTATATATTTTGGATATTAGACTCTTATTATATATATGGTTCCTGAAAGTTTTCTCCCAATATGTAGGTTGTTTTCTCACTTTGTTGATAAAGTCCTTTGATGAACAAAAGTATTTAATTTGTATGAGGTCCCAGTTATCTTTGTGTTTGAATATTTGTGCTTCTTTTTTTGTCATATTGGATGATCCATTGTTAAAAACTAGATCTACAACCACACGTCTATATTTTCTTCTAAGAATTTTATAATTTTAGTATTCACATTTAGGTTCTTGATTCATTTTGCATTTGTATGTGTGTATGCGCATGTTGAGCAGTCAGCCGCAGGGATCCAGGTGAGGCGAGAAATCCCAGGCATGCCCAAAGCAGCAGGATGGGAAAGCGGGAGAAAGAGGATTAAAAGCCAGGAACTCGGACAGAGGAGCAGTCAGCTGCAGGGATCCAGGTGAGAGAGAGAACCCAGGCATGCCCAAAGCAGCAGGGTGGGAGAGTGGGAGAAAGGGGATTAAAAGCCAGGAACCCAGACAGAGGAGCAGTCAGCCGCAGAGATCCAGGTGAGTAGAGGGAACTCAGGCACGCCCAAAGCAGCAGGACGGGAGAGTGGGAGAAGGGATTTAAAGGCCCAGGAACTGGGACAGAGGAGCAGTCAGCTGCTGGGATCCAGATGAGGAGAGAGAACCCAGGCACACCCAAAGCAGCAGGACGGGAGAAAGGAGATTAAAAGCCAGGAACCCAGACAGAGGAGCAGTCAGCCGCAGGGATCCAGGTGAGGCGTGAAATCCCAGGCATGCCCAAAGCAGCAGGGTGGGAGAGCAGGAGAAATGGGATTAAAAGCCCAGGAACCGGACAGAAGAGCAGTCAGCTGCAGGGATCCAGGTGAGGAGAGAGAACCCAGGCATGCCCAAAGCAGCAGGATGGGAAAGTGGGAGAAAGAGGATTAAAAGCCAGGAACTCGGACAGAGGAGCAGTCAGCTGCAGGGATCCAGGTGAGAGAGAGAACCCAGGCACGCCCAAAGCAGCAGGGTGGGAGAGTGGGAGAAAGGGGATTAAAAGCCAGGAACCCAGAGAGAGGAGCAGTCAGCCGCAGGGATCCAGGTGAGTAGAGGGAACTCAGGCACGCCCAAAGCAGCAGGATGGGAGAGTGGGAGAAGGGATTAAAAGGCCCAGGAACTGGGACAGAGGAGCAGTCAGCTGCCGGGATCCAGATGAGGAGAGAGAACTCAGGCACGCCCAAAGCAGCAGGACGGGAGAAAGGGGATTAAAAGCCAGGAACCCAGACAGAAGAACAGTCAGCTGCAGGAATCCAGGTGAGGAGAGGGAACTCAGGCATGCCCAAAGCAGCAGGGTGGGAGAGTGGGAGAAAGGGGATTAAAAGGCCAGGAACCTGAAGAGAGGAGGAGTAAGCCGCAGGGACCCAGGTAAGGGTGGTACGAGAGGTTTCCAACAGGGAGACAAACCTGTCTATCGGTTTGTGCTACTGTGGTGATGTGTTGATGTGAGTTTTGAGGCTGAGCCACTGGTGTTTCAAACCCAGCGGGATACACATGGTACCCAGGTATTAGCCCAGCTTACAGACTGAGACAGACTAGGAAGAAGGAAGAGGCCATCTACTTCTAAAAGAATTGGTCAGGGAAAACTTTATGAATAGCAAAGAAACACTGTTTGACACATTACTGTGCAACTTTATGAATAGTCCAGTTAGGTTAGAAGGCTCTCAAAATAGGACTGGGAAAGAACTGCATCATCTGAGTAGACCCAGCCTTACTCATATGGATAAGGTAAAGCTTTCGAGACCTCCATTTGCTGATGTGGCACCACTCAAATTGAAGAGAAACAGCCGCAGACATCCATTAATCATTGGAACATGGAATGTACGAAGTATGAATCTAG
>NW_006921592.1:27029868-27035240 GCF_000298275.1 Orycteropus afer afer
ACCTTCTCTGTTTGTTCTCCAGCCACCGTACACAGTCCTCCATGTAGTCCCTGACTAGCAGGGTGATTTTTAGGTTAATTCTTAGGTCCTACCACCACTCCAGTATCTCCAGGCAGTCTGTGCCATCAGGATTGCTCAGGATTGCTGCCAGACCGCAGCTCCGTCTGTCTCCTTTTTTGGTATTTTCACTCAAATTCTTCTGCTCATTGGGGTTTAGTCCACTTCTATATCCTTCCCTTCAAGGCTCAGGGGTCTAGGATTATCTTCTGTGTCTGTGTTAATTGGTTTCCCTTTTCTTTTTTGAAGAGGGTCTGTGCAGTCTTTCTGCCTAGTCCGCCATCTTGCCAGATCTCTCTGTTCTGTATTCTTCGTGCTTTTGCTTCTTTTTGCCCCTCGGACTGCTTAATCTCAGTTGCCCTGTATCATGTTTACTAATTCTTTCTTCTGCCAATTCTACTTTTGTGTTCCTGCAGAGATTTTCATTTTTGTTAGTGTAATTTTCAACTCCAGTATTTCTACTAGTTTAGTTCTTAAAATTTGTCTCTTTATTGAACTTCTTTATTATTCTCATATCATTTTCCTGATTTCTCTTAACTCTTTTTCCATGTTTTCCTTTGAGCATGCTTGCTACTGTTGCTTGGACATCTTTGTCCATTATCTCTTCTTTTTCAGGGACACTTTCTGTACCCCTGTTTGTCTTTTTTTGGGGTCAGCCATTCCTGCCTCTTCATGAGCTTTGTGATTGCTTGTTATACCAAGGACACTAAAATATTTTACTGTGATAATTGTGGAGATTGGATTCTTCCCCTACTCTAGAGTTTGGTCTTCTTTCTCTTTATTATTATTATTTTAATTTATTGAAGGCTGTGATTCTCTGCTTTAACTCTTGACTCCCTATCTAGGTGCTTATGTTAATTGTCCTTTCCTTATTGATCTCCTTGTCTGTGAATGCCAGCCATTATTTCTTCTCTGCAGGTTCCCTGATTGAGTGTGCTGGCAGTGCTACTGCAGCATCATACTCTGTGGCTTATATAACATGGCATAGTTATCTTACTTGCAGATACTGAGGATGTTGACCCTGTTACTTTGGGACCAGATCCCTTCTAACCCAGGGTCTCTGGCTATGACCCTGTAATGCCTGCACCCTCCCTCCATTCCCCTACTTTGGGTTACTGACTGACTCTCTGATTCCTCACCACATATTTCCTTCTCCCTCTAGTCATACTGGCCTTGCAACTCTGTCTCAGACTTTCCCCCAGGAACTGCAGCTATCGCACACTCGCCAAAAATCTCTCCTCCAAGGGCTGTTGGCTATACAGCACCAACCTCAGAGTCTCATCTCAAAAGTGGCAACTGAATTTGCTCTGTAAACTTTCACCCAAATCACAATTAAACAAACAAACAAAAAAAAGTGACAACTGTTGCCAATTTGCTACCTGCCCTCAATCTTCAGGAACTCAGGCCTGGCTATACTCACCATGTTCCTCTTTACCGGTACTCAGGGGATCTTGGTTTGCACTGTGCTTTCCATATTAGCCTTTCCCAGGTCTGCGTGTTCAAGCATCTAAGTCATGTTGTGTTCACCATGTCTCTCTGCCCCAAGCCTTACTTCTCATAAAATTCCAGGCCACACTCTGTTTTTTGTGTTGCTCCTTTCTGACTCATGGGGATTCCAGTCTGTTTTGTGCGTGCTATGCTGTTTTTTCCCAGGTCTGCCTGCTTGGGGGTTCCAGCCTGCTCTCTGGTCCTGGACTCTCTGCCTTCCGTATTTCACTGCTCAGGTGCCATCCACACTGTCTGGCCCAGAACTTATTACTCAGTACCTCCAACTCATCTGTGTCCTCCATGGTGCTCCAACCCTGTGCTCCTTGCCCAAGGGCGCCTCCTGCAACCGCCCCAGGATGACTGAGCTACGATGGGGAGTAAGTTGAGGACGCTTGGTGAACCTCTGCTCTTCGGCTGTCTATCTGCTATCTTTTTCTTCATTTGATGTCCCAACCCTTTAACTGATGTTCAGAGTACTGAGATTATCAAGTCATCATTTTTGTCTTGTTTTCTTCTAGAATTGTTGTTAGCGGGTAGGAGTGAGTGACTGCTTATGCCACTGTCATTCTCCCTGCACTTCTGGCTTCTTTTAAGTTTTTTTCTGTCTCAGATTTTCAGTTTTTCTATGAGACATCATATGTGGACAGATATGTGGAATTTTTTCCCCCTTTTTAGTAGATCTTCAGTCTATGGTTTGATTTCTTTAAAAATTAATTTTCGAAGTTTTCAGCCCTTATCTCTTCAAATGCTTCTTTTTCTTCTATCTTTTTTGGGATTCAGATTACAGGTAGTCTCCCACCCATGTTCTTAACACTAATTTTTCTATAGTTCTTCTAATTCTCTCATAGTTTTTTTAAGTCTTAATATTTCTATAGTTTAGTTTTTGTAGAAAAAAAATAGAAGTATTAAAACTTAAAAAACAAACAAAAAACACCTATGAGAGAATTAGAAGAAATACAGAGAAGCTAGTGTTAAGAACATGGGTGAGAGACTTTTTTCCCACAGGAATAGCTCATTAAAAAAAAAAAAAAAAAAATCTTTAAACTATCCTGCCAGTATTATCTTTTTGCCATTTTTATAGATGTTACTCAGAGAGGCTACTTAATTTTCCCAAGTTAGCATAACTACCAAGCAGCCATTTAACTTAGTTAAATTTGAACTAATGTCCAATTGATTCAGTATTTCTTGTTCTTCATTATATGAGGTTCTATTCACTTTTTTCTGTCAGTTTATCTTTCTCACTTGATTTTTAGAGGGTAGAGCTTATTCAAAATGGTGTGTCTGTTGATGAATCATATCAATCTGTCTTAAAGTTGACATTCTTCCATTCTACCCGTGTTAGTGTGTTTATACAAGTGCACAAACTTACTAGCCAAATATTGTCTCTTTGAGGAGTTTATTTCTAGAAGGAAGAAAGAATGTACACAGTTTATTCTAATAGAAGATGGGAAGAAATGGTTTGTATGGATAGGAACAAATAAGCAGGTAATGTCCCAGCTGTTGAGAAGAAGAGAGAGAATTAATGGAGCAGGTAGAATTTATCATGGAAGAGATGGAAGTGTGAGAACTCTTTATTAATGGTAACATGTATATTATACATTTGTTTGTTAATATAAATGAGGTAACTGAGTACTAGTTTTTTGTTTTATGTTTTTTTCCCCAACAAGTCTATTTGTACTATCTTTAATTGTAATTGTCAGTAGTTGGGTAATGCATCAAGTAAGCAGTGAAATTTTGTCATGTTACTTCACACACAGTGATTGAAAATATTCTCACCTCCCCCCAGGTTATTTCATTCCTGGCTGCAGTTTTGCATAAAAAAGGAACTCGGGAGGATATTGAAAATAACATGCCAGAGTTTTTACTAAGAAGTATGAAAAAGGAAGGCCCATCTTGTACAGCAAAAAAGGTAAAATAGAAATATTCATGTAACTGGTATTGCAAAAGCATATAGAAACTTTTAAACATTCTATCCTATAGTATAGAGGCTCTGGTAGCATAGTGCCTAAGGCATTTGACTGTTAACCAGAAGACCAGCAGTTCAAACCCACCAGCCACTCCTTGGAAGAAAGGTTGGGCAATCTACTTCCGTAGTGATACCATCTGAAGGAGGGGTCTCTATGAGTTGAGTCCAACTTGACAGCAGTGAGTTACCCTATAGTATGATTTTTAGAACATAAAACTTTAAAGAAATTATTAAAATAGAATAATAGACTCAGCCTTTGCAGTTGATTTCTAGTTTTGTTGCACTGAATAATACACCTTTGATATTGTCTATGTGACCAAGTCCATGGTCAAGTATTTTTAACATTCTGATGTTGTGTAGTCTCTGTTATTGTAAAATGTGCTGATGCTATGCATTTTTTATTTTATGGCTACAGAGAGTTCTATATATTTCTGTTTAAGCAAGCTCATTAATTACATTGTTAAAATTTTTGTCATTAGTATGATTTTTTTTTGATCTACTTGAAATACTTTGAGCAATTGAATCTTGAGATATTAAATTCTTGTGCTGTGACTTTGCATCTTCATTGCCCCTTGTGTTTAGACTAGTGTTTGCTTTGCTCAACATCTTCAGTTAATTCTTGCTTTGTAAATTTTGTGTGCTTTTATACTGCTTTCATACTTAGTGGATTATTATATCTGAGTATAGAATTCTAAATTAGAAATTCATGAAAATAATTTTATTAACTTATTTTCTTCATGCTGTATTATAGATAGTGATCTTGTGCCAATTCTCCCTTTTTTTAATTGGAAAAGAGTTTTGTTGTTGTTGTTTGGAAGTGCTTAGGATTTTGCTTTATCCTGAAATTCATAAATTTCCTCTGGCTCAACATTCACTCTAGAATTCTTCCACATAAGTTCTCTAGCTTTAGGAAAATGCACTCCCTGCTTTGTGAAGAGAGGAGGGTCTAATGCTAGAATGAGCCTCTCTGAAACAGATCACTGGTAAAACTGTTCTCTCTTTAATTAATTATTGTCAGTACTTTTCCTGACTCAGTTCTGCTTATAGCTCTAGCCGACTCTGCACAGTTTATTTATTTATTTATTTTGGTCATTGTTTTCTTTTTTAAGTTTTAGTCTAAGAAAACACCCCCCCCTTTTTTTTTTTTCTTTTTTGGATGTTCTCTCCAAAGGTAAGGTGTCCCAGGGTAGCATAATTACTCAATTACTAACCAAAAGGCTGGCAGTTCAAAAGCCAAACCCACCCAGAGGCACCTGGAAGAAAGGCCTGGTGATCTGCGTCTGAACGGTGACAGCCATGAAATCCCTACAGAGTGCAGTTTTACTCTGCATACATGGGATCACTGTAAATTGGAATCATCTCCACAGCAGCTGGTTTTGGTTTTGGCTCCAAACTTAAAGGATGGATTTCTCAGATCTTCAGGAATGTCATTTCTCATCTACTTTCCCACTGTTCTGATTTGGGAGCACCCTTCCAGGCATCGGAGCACTTTCGTAGATCTATTTTTATATTTTTTCTTTTGTCTCATTGGAATCTATAAATACAGGTGCTCTGTAGTTATTTGAACTGGAATTCTGGAGAGAAATTTTTTTTTTTTAAATTGTGATTTGGGTGAATATTTACAAAGCAAATTTACTTTCCATACAGCAGTTCACATATACTTTGTCTCATGACATTGACCACAATTTACCACACTGCAACATCTCCCCTCATACTTCCTCCCGATAGTTACCTCTTCCCTGTGTCCATCCCTCCATGCACTCCTGCCCCCTGAGCCGTCTCCTGTGCATAAGCAGCCCTTCTTTCTCCCATGATTGTTCTCTCCAAGGAGTATATCTACCTGAGGTAAATGTTCAACTCA
>NW_006921592.1:27035340-27038481 GCF_000298275.1 Orycteropus afer afer
TTACTGATGAAGGTTGAAGAATACAGTCTGCAGTATGGATTATGTCTCAATATAAAGAAAACAAAAATCCTCACAACTGGACCAATGAGCAGCATCAGAATAAATGGAGAGAAGATTGAGGTTGTCAAAGAATTCACATTGCTTGATTCTACAATCGATGCCAATGGAAGCAGCACTCAGGACATTAGACAATGTGTAGCATTGGGAAGGTCAACTGTGAAGGAACTGTTTCAAGTGCTGCGGAGCAAGGATATCTCCTTGAGGACTAAGGGGCGCCTGACACAAGCCATGATATTTCCAATCACCTCACATGCATGTGAGAGCTGGACATTGAATAAGGAAGCCCAAAGAAGAGTTGATGCTTTTGAGTTGTGGTGCTTGCAAAGAATGCTGAAAATACCATGGACTGCTAAAAGAACTAACAGATCTGTCCTGGAAAGTGCACCTGAAATGCTCCTTGGAAGCGAGCATGGCCAGACATCATCTCACCTACTTTGGTTGTGTTGTCAGAAGGGACCATTGCCTGGAGAAAGGATGTCATGCTTGGTAGGGTGGAGGGTTGACGAAAGAGGGGAAGGCCTTCAATAAGATGGATTGACATGGTGGCTGTGATGATGGGCTCAAGCATGGCAGGGATCATGGAGCTGGCGCGGGATCGGGCATTGTTTCTTTCTGCTGTGAATGGGGTTGCTATGAGTCGGAAATGACTCAACAGCAGCTAACAACAATATTCATGTTATAAAACATAGATCCTGTTTCATTTTTTGCACGTGGAAATCCAATTTCCCCAGTACCTTTTATTTAAAAGATTCATTTTTCCTCATTAAATGAGCTTACACCCTTGTAAAAAAGTCTTTATATCTCAGATACCCTGTAACTGTAATATTTTATAATTATTATTTTTTAATGCTTTTGTCTTTGTTCAGCATGAAGGACCTAACAGCTGAATTTGTGAACCAAAAATGCCTTAAATCTGGCCTTTATAGTCATCAACATTACCTTTAGTTAAACTTTTTTTTTTTTTGCCTCCTTGTATGTAGAACTTCAAGTTACTGTTTGGTGTCCTTACTACTTTTCCTTCTGAAGGACTCCCTTTAGCATTTGTTGTAGGGCTGGTCTGGTGTTAACAGATTCCTTCAACTTTTGTTTATCTGAGAATGTCTTAATTTCACTCTCAATGAATGACAGCTTTGCTGCATAGTATTCTTGACTGACAGCTCTTTTCTTCCTACACTTTAAATATGCCTTCCCACTGCCTTCTTTCCTGCATGATGTTGGGGAATGATCTGCTTCTGTGCCTTTCATCCAGGCTAACATAACCAAAGCTTTCGTCTACTACTTTGACAGAGAGGCTGAGAAATGGATTGCTTTCTCTTTCTCAGTTTCTTCTTATCAGAGAAGACTTCCCTCTTGTTCTGGGTGTGCAGTAACTTTCTCTCTCTCTTGTGCATGCCTGGCCACCATGTGGTACTTGGTCAACCCCACTTCTATATCTGTTCTTGGTGGGGAGGGAACAAGGTTTCCCTTGACTCTGGCACAAGAGGATGTGCACAGAACATCTGCCCTCTACTGGCCATGGGAGACCAGTGCCCACCGCTGTTGTTAGGCACCATCAATTTCAGTTATGACTCATTTTGACCCCATGGACAACAGAATGAAACACTCCCTGGACACACACCATCCTCACATCATTGCTATGTTTAAGCCCATTATTACAGCTACTGTGTCAGTCCATCTCATTGATGGTCTTCTTTTTTGTTGACCCTCTACTTTACCAAGCCTGATGTCCTTCTCGAGGGACTGGTTCCTCCTGATAACACATCCAACGCATGTGAGATGAAGTCTTGCCATTCTTGCTTCCAAGGAGCGTTCTGGCTGTACTTCTTCCAAGACAAATTTGTTCATTCTTTTGGCAGTTCATGTATATTTAATATTCTTTGCCAACACCATAATTCAAAGGCATCAATTTTTCTTTGGTCTTCCTTATTCATTGTCCAGCCTTTGCATGCATATAGGTGATTGAAAATACCATGGTTTGGGTAAGGCACACCTTAGTCCTCAAAGTGACATCTTTGCTTTTTTTTTTTTTTTAATACTTTAAAGAGGTCTTTTGGAGCAGATTTGCCTAATGCAATGATTGTTTGATTTTTTTACTGCTGTTTCCATGGATGTTGATCGTAGATCCAAGTAAAATGAAATCCTTGACAACTTTAGTCTTTTCTCCATTTATTATGATGTTGCTTATTGGTCCAGTTGTGAGGATATTGCTTTTTTCATGTAAAGGTGTAATCCACACTGAAGACTGCAGTCTTTGATTTTCTTCAGTAAATGCTTTAAGTCTTCTTCACTTTTGGCAAGCAAGGTTGTAGCATCTGCGTACTGCAGGTTGTTAATGAATCTTCCTCCAGCCCTGATGCTGTGTTCTTCTTCATATAGTCATGTAGTCCAGTGCCCACTAGTGATGCTGATCTCATTCTGTTTCTTCCCTATGTGAGGAAAGCATAATCCAATACACTTGTTAAACATGAATATGTCTTTTTTTGGCAGCCTTGAACCCTGGTGTAGCATGTCATTCCTGAGAAGAAATCAGCCCTTTATCTTATTCAAGACCTCTTGTATAAGATATTTCACTTTTCTTGTAGCACTGTCAAGATTTCTCTTTATTCTTGGTTCTCACAAGTCTGATTATAGTATGCCTTGGTGTGGCTTTTTGTGGATTTAACCTATTTGGGGTTCATTGAACTACTGAGGTTTATTGAACAACTTGGATGTGTAAATTTGTGTCAACAGGTTTTAGAAATTGTTGGCCATTATTTCTTCAAAACTTCTTTCTGTCCCTTTCTCTCTCCTCCTCTTGGAGTACCCATAATGTGTGTACTGTTTTGCTGAATGGTGTCCCACTGATCCCTTAAACTTTGTTCTGTATTTTTTTTTTTTTTAAATAATAAAAACCTAAGAGTAAATACTGGAACGGGGAATTGACACTGACAAATAGCAAGATAGATGTGATGAGGTGCAGGGGATATATGTAGCGGTGTGGTCAAGATGAGGATGGAAAATATACTTGCAGAAAAGTATTGACATTCATGAGGTTTTCCTTTCTTTTTATTCATTTATTTATTTATCTATCTATCTATCTAT
>NW_006921592.1:27046576-27047736 GCF_000298275.1 Orycteropus afer afer
GAGCCGTCTCCTGTGCATAAGCAGCCCTTCTTTCTCCCATGATTGTTCTCTCCAAGGAGTATATCTACCTGAGGTAAATGTTCAACTCATGTGCCTGTCTTTTGTTTGGCTGGAAGCCATAGGTGTGGGTTCAATTCCAGACCTGAAGGGCAGCTAGGGGCCATCAGCTCAGTGGTTCCACCAGGTTCTATTGGACTAGCAAACCTGGTCCCCCCTTTTTTTTTTTCTCCAAATGATTATGAGTTTTGTTCCACATTGTTCTCCCTCCCTATCCAGGATCTCCTACAGAGATCCTCTTGCAAGTGGTTGACAGTAGTACCCGGGCACCATGTAGTTCTTCTGCTCTCAGAGTCGTACAGGCTGCAGATCGGATGGTGTACCAGTTGCTAGGACTAATTGTTTCCATGACATTTTGGTTTTCTTCATTCTTCTTTGGTCTGGATGAGGAGAGACCCATTGTTGCATTTAGATGGCAGCTTGTAAGCTTTTAAGATCCCATTCACTACTTGCCAAAGTAGGAGGTGGAACAATGTTTTGTGTAGTATGTTATGCCAATTGAGCTTGATGTCCCCTGTGACTATGGTCCTGAGTCCACAGATTCAACTACTCGGTCCCTTTGGGTAACTGGCTGTGACCAAGCAGTGACTACAACCTTGCCCCTTGTCAGCTCTACTGTACACCTGGGAATTCAGATCATAGACATAAACTCGTAGGACCATTGTCTCCCAACCCTATACATGTTCTTGGGTACACTCCCTGTTTCATAGACATACCTAATAATTCAGCCTGTCCACCAATCTATCCACCTTTATACCCAAGTTTGCCTTCACTGACAACGCCATACTATATGTGCAAAAGGGTTCATCTTTGTTGTCTGTACCTCCCATGTACCTCTGTATGTCTTTCTCTTCCTCAGTGCCACTATATTGTTCACTCACATTTGGTACATTGCCCCTCTCTTCACCCAAATCAATACTTATCTCTATCTATCTGACAGTGTTCCCTCCCCTCCCCTCTCACCCCTGGTAACCAACAAAGAAAATGTCCTTCCATAGATAAATGTTTCCTTGACTTTTACAATAACGGACTAATACAATATTTGTCCTTTTGTGATTGACTTATTTCATTCAGCATAATGTCCTCCAAGTTCATCCACGTTA
>NW_006921592.1:27048781-27062421 GCF_000298275.1 Orycteropus afer afer
ATTTGCCCCTAATTTTTCCTTGAGGAACTGTATAGTTTTAGGTTTCACATTTAAGTCTTTGATCCATCTGGAGTTCATTTTTGTGTATGGTGTGAGGTACAAATCTTGTTTCATTTTTCTGCAAATGGATCTCCAGTTTTGCCAGCACCATTTATTAAGCAAACATTCTCTTCCCCACTTAATGGATTTCGGCCCTTTGTCAAAGATCAGCTGACCATAGGTGGATGGATCTATTTCTGGGTTCTCAATTTTATTCCATTGGTCTATGTACCTGTCGTTAAATCAATACCAGGCAGTTTTGACTACTGTGACTGTGTAGCAGGTTTTGAGATCCAGCAGTGTGAGACCTCCTCCTTTGTTCTTCAATAGTGCTTTGCTTATCTGAGGTCTCTTTCCTGGAAAGAAATTTTTTAATGGGAATACACTATTTCCCAGAAGTAAATTCAAACAAAAGCTATAATTTTATTTGATCAAATTCTCAAAAGATAAATTTGTATTGGTTCATTTAATGCAATGTTCATTTAAAAAAATGCCTATGAAATAGCTAAGTTCTTATTTTTAAACTATAGTCTTTGATTCTAAGTCTTCATTCTTATATTTTGGACATTAATATTTTGTCTAATATGTGTATGGAGCTCTGGTAGCATAGTGGCTAAGGCACTTGACTGCTAACCAGAAGGCTGGCGGTTCAAACCCACTGGCCACTCCTCGGAAGGAAGATGGGGCAATCTACTTCCGTAGTGATACTGCCTCAGAAACCCAAGGAGGGGTCGCTATGAGTCGGGTCCGACTCGACGACACATAACAACAACAACAATATGTGTATTGTAAATATTTTTTCTCTAGTTTGTCAGAGTCAACTTTTGACTTGTAGTAAAGTTTATCTCTTTGTGTATTCTAGATTTTATGTCTGCTTATAAAAGCCTTCTGTACTTTTAAGATTTTTAATGAATTCCCCCATGACTTCCTTTATAATATATATGATTTTATTTTATGCTTTTGCATCTTTGTTTCACCTTGTATTTGGTTTTCTATAAGGAGTGATCTAGTAATCCAGGTTTATTTTTCCCCTAGATGGTTTGCTATTTATCGTAATATCACTTATTGAATAAGCACTCTTTTTCACAATGATTTGAAGGGTTACTTTTGTGTAAAATTAAACAAGTTTATATATTTAGGTCTCTTTCTGGACACATTGTTCTGTGATATTGATTTATTTTTTCATTTCTTTTCTAGTTCTAAACAGTGTTAGTTATTTTAGCATTATATAATTTAGTGTTTAGTAGAACTAAATATCTCCTTTTTACTTTTCAGAATTTCTCTGTCCTTTCTTACAACTTGTGAGAAGTAAATTTTCTCAAGTATCTCCTAAAAATCTGGTGAAAATTTATTCGAATTTATCAGTTTTTGGGGAGAATGAATATTTGAATTACAGAAACTACACATCCAAGAGCAATCTCATTGTTTAAATTTTATTAAAATAGAATTTTCAGTTTTCTTCATATAACTTTGCATCTTATCATTAAGTTTATGCCAAGTGTTCTGTTTTTTGGGTTTCTGTTATAAATGAAACTTTTTTTTATTTTGTTTTCTAACTGTTCATTGTTTGTATATATTAATGATGCTTAAAATTTATGAACTCCACTTTTTTTTATTCTGCTGTTCATGATAGTTGATTTGCTGTTCTTCTAGTTTATGATTTGTACAAATAATTTTACTTCTTCATTTCGATTCTCATATCTCTTACTTCTCTTGTTTAATTGCAAGGTTTAGTATTCATTCATTTGCTATCCATTGATATTTTAAGCGATGCTTGTCTATAATTTTATGTTTTAATAGAATGTTTCTCAAGTTTTCATGGTATTATTATGTTGCTTTTGTAAAAAAAAGATTTGGAAGAGTTCCTGATCAGAGTAAATTCTAAACTGAAATTTCTATATATTAACTAGTCACAGTATGCCAAGGAAAATTATCCACTATGCACAATAGAATGTAAATTCTTAAAACCAAAAAAACAAACTCACTGCCGTCGAGTTAGATCTGACTCATAGCAACCCCTTCTTGGGTGTCTGAGGTGGTATCACTACAAAAGTAGATTGCCCAACCTTCCTTCCGAAGGAGTGGCTGCTGGTTTTGAACCTCTAGCCTTCTGGTTGGCAGTCAGGTGGCACTATGCCACCAGAGCTCCCATAAATTACTTAGGTTGGACTTTTTTCAAAGAATTAAGATTGCAGTGGTAGAACAGGGAATATTTTTCAGAGCTTGGAGTTAACATAGCAAAAATTCAAATGTTTGTTTTTTAATTGTTGTCTATTAACTTGATATGTCACTTCTCCATATGTGCAGGCTTTGCTTCAGCTCTGTTAGTCTGTCACTGTCCTTTGAATATACAATTCCTACATTGCCACCTTGATGATATATTCTTATTTATAATCCATTTATCAATTCCATACATTTTATTTTCTAAGCACTGTATGAAGTACTGGAGCTATAGTGTAAGTAAGAAAATTATGTGTCTCAGGGATATGGACTTTATGGTTTAAAGTGCTAAACACTGTGTTGGTTAAGAACTGTTTAATTAGACAGGCCAGAGTTTAAATACCTACTTTGCCATAGCAATATGACCTTGGGCATATTATTTAATATCTCTATGTCTTAGTTTCCTCATCTGTAAAATGGAAATACTAAATCTTCCTACTTTATATAGAGTTTATATCTTATTATCACACACATTGCACAGTAAATACTCAATAGTGGTCATAGTAATTACTTTTAATACATTCACTGCTGCTATTGCGAAAATCACCATACAGCAAACATCTTTAGGAATCTCTTCAGATTCCCTAGCACTCCATTTGTCTTAGCGCCATAGTGCATGAGGAAGCAAACGTTAAAAGCATGTTCCTAAATCATTGGGCTAGTTTTGCTAAAAGAGATAAAAATAATTCAGTAATCTCTATTTGCATTGTTTAACCTAACCTTTGTTGATTTTAATATTATTTAAATGAAATACTTTTACTTTCATTTATGTTACTTTTTAGATCCAGTTATATTAAAGACCCAGTTTTATAAAAGTATATCTTAGCTTCAGAGTAAGAAATCGCCACCAAAGATGCTTTGTGTTTAGTGGCATAGTAATTAAACACTGCTTTTCATTTTACTGTTTGGTATCATTTGCCTAAGAAAGGTTATTGACTGAAGTATTATTCACAGTATGGTAGTAAACACGTTAGGTTCTTCTTTGCTTGTACTCTCTCCAGACTTTCCATAATAGCATAATTCAGTTCTCCTACCTATTTTACAATAAAATGAGTTATTGAACCATATGATCTACCCTTGATTTTTACCCTATGGTTTTGAAGACCAATAGTATCTGTAAGAAACACTAAGGAATTATGTTGCTACCTTTATATGCAAACCTCTTCTGGAATCTTAGGGCTAATGGTAGGAATCTTTAGATTTTAATGAATGACCTCTAAAGTGGAAAGCTGCTAAGGTACTCAGAATTTGCACCCAATGTTTTCATTTTATAATATATAAAAATTTAATGGAAAACTCTATAATTGGAAACAATGCTTAGAGACCTAATTTTATATTTGAAGATAGGAGAAAAATGGAGGTCATAAGATAAACTGTGGGCCAGGGGACAAAAGTGTTTGAGATAACTCAAATACGATGAGAAAGTAGTCATACATGTTTGGTGATGGGTGGGAGAAAAGAACTCTCACATTCAACTGATGAATCTTCTCTTCTTTTTCTTCCTTTTCTTTCTAAAACACAGTCACTGCTTTGACTTCTTATAGCTGAAAAATGGCCTAGCTGAAGTGTTTCACAGAAGAGAAGTCCAGTTTTAGAGCAGTGTTGTATTACTTTATTTTTTATTAGACTGTATTATATTACTTTAGTTTTTAAAAAACTGAAACTTTTCAATATGTTTAATTGGTTCATGTTTATTGACTTAAACAAGTGTAAAACTTAAAAAAAAAAAAAACTCACTGATAATCCTATTAAACAGAACAACTTAGGAGAAGTGGTAACAGAAAGAAGTAAAATCATTAAAATAGACAATAACAGCAGGATTTGGGATTAGTACAGAGAGGGTCACTGGAACCCCATAGCATTCATGTGAAGACTAAACAGAGATGTGTTGGAATCTCAATGAGGACTGTTTTGTTTGGACAGGTTAGGGTAGAAGTCTTACTTACATGAGTTCAAGAGAGAACAGGAGAAGAGCAAATAGAAACAATAAGTACTGATAACTCTTGAGTGTCACTGCCGTAATGGGGAGACATAGGGCCAAAGAGGAGTTTCTCTTATATTTTGTTTTTGAACCGTGGAAAATATTATATTTGCGTGTGGATAGATGTGGTGTATTAAAAAGAGAAAGTTAATTGTATAGAAGAGATTGAGGACATTTTCTGCAGCATTGACTTTAGGTTGGCAAGGTGAGGTGAGAGTCACTATATAAATTCCAAATTGGTTTTAGATGAGAGCATGGGCAGTTCATTGATGATGACAGGTGGGAGAGTGGACTGTATGGGAATAGAGACAAATGAGTTATTGATACAGTGACAACTGCTGTGGAGGTTTATTTCTAATTACTTCAGTTTTCCAGTGAATATTCTGGGTCTTCGGCTAAGAGTATCTAAGGAAGAACAGAAAGTGAATGGGTGAGGAAAATGAAAAGGAAGTGGGCTTCAGAAGACCATATGTTTCAGGAAAAACACCTGGCCTGCTTTGCGTGTTTACATTACCCACTTGACTCTTGAAGTTGTTAACATTTGGGATCCTGGTGTACATTCTTTTCTGTGTTTTATAGGGTTACTTCACTCTTAGCTCTCAGCCTGTCTTTTTGGGGGAAATCAAAAGTAGCTGTTCCTTTGGACAATGATAAATATCCATTTTTTTTTCTAATAAAAAGCTAAGTGAGCAACAATGTATTTTTTGAGACTCTTCTATGTTCAAATATGTCTACTTGCTCAGTTGTATTTAGTCTTAATTGCAAAGTCAAAATTAAAGAAAAGACAAGTGATATCCTTGATTTCACTTTGGGTTTTTTTTTTTTTTTTTTTTTCAGATGTTCTTAATTGTTGCTCCTCTTTCTGTCCTCTACAACTGGAGGGATGAATTGGACACCTGGGGATATTTCAGAGTCACTATTTTACATGGAAACAAAAAAGACAATGAATTGATTCGTGTAAAGCAGAGGAAATGTGAAATTGCTTTAACAACTTATGAAACACTGCGTTTATGTCTGGATGAACTTAACAGGTAATAGGGGTAATGGGAATGATTGCATTAATATTCAGCTTACATAAGTTATATCTATTCCTTTACATTCTGATTTTTTTTTAAAGTTCTTAATATTCTTAACATGTTTTAATTTGATTTCAAAATTAACTGAAATAGAGTAGTTCATAATAACCTGCTTTCTGAGAAAGAAAAACCTGCATCAGGCTTTCCTTAATTCCTTATTCTGTTTCTTAAACTCAATGCAGGATACCTCTCCAAAACTTGCCTGTTAAAGAATGAAAAGGCTTGTCTTATGTCACTTTTTATGCATTTGATGCCTCTAGTCTAGGATAGTGATTTTCATGAATTTTTTTTAACAGTGGACGTCTGTTGTGAGTGTAGTTGGCAATAAATAAATTGATAGCCACTGTTGTAGGATATAAATTTCCAAGAGTAATGAATTTATTTTCACCTACCTGCATCTTAAGATGTGGGAGCTGTGGTGGCATAGTGCCTAAAGCATTTGACTGCTCACCAGAAGGCTGGCGGTTCAAACCCACCAGCCATTCCTTGGAAGGAAGACTGGGCAATCTACTTCGACTGATACCACCTTGGAAACCCAAGTTCAGGTCTCTATGAGTTGTAATTGACTTGATGGCGGCGAGTTTTTTTTAGTTTATCTTAAAATTTTAATGAGGAATCTAAAGGAGTAAGCACAGTTATAAAGTCCTATGAACCCCATCCAATACAGTGGAATCAATTCTGATGACCCTATAGGATGGAGTAGAACTGCCCCATAGGGTTTCTAAGGCTGAAATCTTTATAAAAACAGACTGCTACATCTTTCTCCCATGCAGTGGCTGGTGGGTTTGAAACTCCAACCTTCTGGTTAGCAGCCAAGTGCTTTAACCATGCACCACCAGGACTCCTTCATTACAAAGTCAGATGAGTTCGTTAATCTGGAAGACCCAGTGCTATGGGAGCACATGAGGAACCTAATGCTGCTGTTTAGCGGGAAGAATTTGCAGAGAAGCTTTCTAGAGAAGATGAGCTGTGAGCTGAATGAGCCTTGAAGGATGAGTAAGAGTTGAATAGTAGGAGCATGTCTTAGTCTGTGTTCTCTAGAGGAGTAAAACTAGTGAAGCATATATAAATACATAGAGAGAAAAGTTTACTTCAAGGAAATGGTTCATGCAGTTGTGAGGAAATGTTTTGCACAGTTGGGGAGGCTGACAGGTTCCAGATCAATGGGTCAGTGGCAGGCTGTAGTCCTCTGTTGGATGACAGGGTAGCCGAGTTTGAAGAATCCCGAATTTTCGGGTCAGGCGCCAGGCCAGAGGCTTCTGCAGGCTTACATCCCAAGAATAGGAGATCAGGTGAATAGTGCAGGGTCAAGAAAAAAGATGAGCTTTGCCAGAACATCCATTTATATGCTGGAGACAGGCCACATGTCCAATGAAACTCCCCTTTCAACTGATTGGCTGCTCACAAAATTGAAGGTGATTATATAGTGTCTGCCAAACCACTGAGAATCATAGCCTAACCAAGTTGACACTTAACATTAACTATCACAGAGAATAATCCAGGATAGAAGAATAATCCCTGCAGAGAGAACAGACTATTTGCAGAGGCCATCAGGTAAGAATGATCACAGCATGCTTAAATAAATGAAAGCAGCTTGGTATGGCTGCAACCGAGAATGAAAGAGAGATAGTCATCCTGCAACCGAGAATGAAAGAGATACAGTGGTCGTGGGACAAGACCAATGATATAAGTAGGGGATAAGTCATAAATGTTCTCAAAACCACTTTGAAGATTTTGATCTTAATTCTTACAGCAATGAAGTGTCATAGAAGTGTTTTCAGCACTTTACTGATAGGATAAAAGTGATCAGATTTACATTAAAAATATATACATTGTGGTTTTCAGGTCTAGAACGTCCATTTGGTTGTTTGCTGAGATTACCTGGGTTATTTTAAGGTTGATCTTTCTCCTGAGAATAGCTCACATTTTCCTGTTGTGTGTTGAGTAATTTGGGGTTGTATTCTGTACATTGTGAAAGTTACATTGTAGAAACAATTTTGTTATATTCCGGTAAAGCATGATGATACTTTTGTTTTAGCAGATAACTTGTTTAGGTTCAAACAGCAAATTTTTTTCTTGCCTATATGGCTTTTCAAATCTCAGTTCAGGACTTTTAACTTTAGCTGCAGGGTGGTTTAATTTCCTTGGACATTCATGTTACAGGGGTCAGGTAAAACTTAGGTAGATTTTATGCACAGAATTTAGGACTACTTCTTTGGCTTTTCTTTCTGGAATTCCTTCTTCAGTCTCCAAAATCTCTGGCTGCCCTGAGCTTTGTCTTCTGGTTCTTCAGTCTAGGAAGACAGTAAGTTTTCTGACAGACTTTTAGCCTGCCCCACACAGTGCTGTGACTATGGCCTGCCTTCAGGCTAAAGCTGAAAAACTTAGGAAATTGCCCTGCACCAGTCCTTTCTTCTAGTCTCATTTCTCTTCAAGATCTGTCTGCTTTCGTTCACTGTGCAGAGCCTTCAGGCAATTGTGTTTTCGATTTTATCCAGACTTTATAGCTGTTATCGGAAGGCAAATCGAAGTGCTGGAAGTGGAACTCCTCCTATCTTGCCTTCATTTTTAAAGGCTATTTTCACTGGGTATAGTATTCTATTCTTTTCTTTCTCCTCCTCCTCCCCCTGTCCTTCTTTCCCACCACACCCTCCTTCTCCAGCTTCCCCTCCTTCCTCTCTTTTATCTCCTTCTCTCCAGCCCCTTACTCTGTCATTCCAATGTCTTTGGTATGCACTGTATCTGATGCAATGTTTGTAATCATTCTTATGTTTGATTTTTTTTTCTCTTTATCATTGATTTTCAAGAATTTGATTATGATACATCTGTTTATGGTTTTATTTGTACTTATCCTGCTTGTGGGTCATTAAGTTTTTTGGAGACATAGATTAGTATTTCTTTACAAACATGTAAAAATCTCAGCCATTATTTTTTTGAGAAAAATTTGGATCCTTCCCCATTATTTTCTAGGAATGCAATTGAACATGTATTAGATTGTTTGATACTGTCCCAGAGGTCACTGAGGCTGTTCATTTTTCCTAGTCCTTTTCCTCTCTGGGTTTCAGTTTGGGTAGTTTCTATTGTCCTATCTTCAAGATCATTTGATTTTTTTTCTGCAGTGAGTAACCTGCTATTAAGTACATCTATATAAATTTTTCATTTCAGATATTATATATTTTAGCTCTGAAAGTTCCATTATGTTCTGTTTTTATAGTTTTCATTTCACTCATTATTATTTTTATGTTTTTCATTAATTCCCTGAGCATATTTGTAATGAATGTTGCAAAGTCCTTTGTTGCTAATTTTATCATTTTTGTCATTTCTACATCTCTTTCTGTTGAGGGATACATCTTACATATTCCTTTGTATGTCTACTTATTTTTTTTTCTAAGATATGGATGTTTTGTTGTTAAGTCTCTGGATATAATGTCTTCCTTTGAAGAATGTTGAGTTTTGTTTTGGCAGGCAGTTAATTTGCTTGTAAATCAATTTTTGAAGTTTGTTTTCAATCTCTGGCAGAAAAGTTCTAGAATTACCAACAACAGCAGTTTAGCAGTACTCATAAGGTGTGGCTTTTCTGGTACCACTCTTGAATGCCTCAAGTATATAATTTGGTCTCTTCACTTTGATTTGTTGGGACTTGATTGTCTTCCAATTGTATTGAAAGTGCCAGTAAGTAGTTCGACTTATAATGGTTTTGCTTAATGTTTTTTTCCATAGTAGTTATTCTTTTCCTGGCTTGTAGAATCTTATTTGCGGAGCTTAACATTCAGCTAAATATTTAAGGAAACCCATTTGCATATTTCTGGACTCTTTTTCCCCACATATTTTATCCTTACTCTGCCCCACGAAGTCTTGCCACCTCAATCTCTCCAAACTGTGACCTTTATCTCCTCAGCTCATGAGGCCACTGTTCTCTGCTTGGTCTTTCCCTCTCTGTCACAGGGTCTGATATTACTTCTGGACAGAAAATTGGGGCGACTGTAGGATTCACCTCATTTATTGCCTTTTTTTCATATATCACTCTGTGTCTAGTGTCTGAAAACAATTGTTCCATGTATTTTGTCTACTTTTCTAGTTGTTTACAGTAATAGTTGTCTATTACTATTGATTATAGCTCCCATGTAAGGAGCTTTATAAAACCATAGACTTCTGGCATTTCTATTCCAGGCTTACTGAATTAAAATTTTGTTGGGAAATGAGCCTAGAAATATGTATAAAAATGTCCACAAGCAGTTTTGAAGCAAAGCCAGATTTTGGAATGACCAAATTACAGAATCTGATAGTCTTTTCTCATTCTAAAATTCTGTGACATTTATGAACAGTTAGGATACATAAAGCCCTTGGAAGCTACTGAATTTATAATCAGAAATAAGAAACAAATGCAGTATCTTAAAAGTATATGAAATTTCTAAGTAGATATAGATCTATGAAGTATAAATTAAATCCCTTCTTAAGAACAGCAGCCATTTCCTAGCATCTTTCAATGTTATTTCTGTATTAGGAGGAAAAAGTAGGCACTCTTCTTCTAAGCACTTTACTTGTATTATCTCGTTCATATGTGGAAGATAGCTCTTACTACCCCATTCTCTAAGTAAGTAATTTGAGGCATGGAAATGTTAAATAACTTACCCAAGCCTATACTGCTAAGTTAGTGTAGAGGTGAGATCTGAATCCTGACCATCTAACTCCAGACCCTGAGCTTGTCACCACTTTATCATACCACACAAAAAGTACTCTGTACTTAGATGGATGTAATAAGAAATTTATCTGTCATCACACTGATATTTCAGTGATTATTTTTTTTCTATATGTCTACCATATAGGCTGAGAACTCTTTGATAGAGATTTTATCTGTATTTTTCTTCTGTGTCTCAGTGCTCATTACACATTAACAATGAATAGATAATAACAATTTCCTGAATGTTTATTTCTTTTCTGTGATTGTTATAAACATTAAATAAGAATTCTAAAGTAGAATTGTATAAATATAAATCAAATTTCTCTGTAAGATTAGAAGACCAAGGTATTACCTTTTTTGTTATATTTAGCTTTTCTTTATTTGGTTGATGGCTTTATTTTCACAAATATTCAAAATAATTTGTATTTTATCTGAGTTAACATTAACTAATCTTTGTGAGATTAATGTGCTGTATGATAGAGTATACTTAGATCAAGAATTATGAAGACGTTTTTTCATAAATAATGTTAGCATCTGTCAAAGAGAAATGGTGCTGGCCATTTTGAATTAGACAATCATGTGGTCTACTATGCTGAGAATGATGAAGAGCAGTGGAGTCATATTCATCCTCAAAAAGCACATTTTAAGATCTATCCTGAAATACAGTGCTGTCAGTGATAATATCCATATATCCACAAAGAAGACAGATTAATAAGATTATTATTCAAATTTATGTACCAACTACTAATGCCAAAGATGAAGAAACTGAAGATTTTTACCAGCTTTTGCAGTCTGAAATTGGTCAAACATGCAGTAAAGATTCATTGATAATTTTACTGGTGATTGAAATGAGGAAGTTGGAAACAAAGGAACAGGACTGGTAGCTGGAGAATATAGTCTTGGAGATAGAAATGCCACCACAGATTGCATGATAGACTTTTGAAGACAAATGACTTATTCATTGCAAATACTTTTTTTTTCAACAACATAAATGGCAGCTATAAACTCGACCTTCCCAGATAGAATATACAACAGTCAAATCGACAGCATCTGTGGGAAGAAACTATGGAGGAACTCAATATCATCAGTCAGAACAAGGCCAGGGGCTGACTGAGGAAGGAACCATCAGTTGCTCATATTCAAATTCAAGTTGATGCTGATGAAAATAAAGTCCAGGTGAGCCATAGTACAACCTTGAGTTTATCCTACCTGAATTTAGAGACCATCTCAAGAATAAATATGACACATTGAACACTATTGACCAAAGACTGTTTG
This sequence comes from Orycteropus afer afer, assembly GCF_000298275.1. Lineage (NCBI taxonomy): Eukaryota > Metazoa > Chordata > Mammalia > Tubulidentata > Orycteropodidae > Orycteropus > Orycteropus afer. The sequence continues at coordinate 27,060,054 of NW_006921592.1, forward strand.
AGTTGTAGGATGACATCACACATGAAGAAAGCAAAAGGAAATTAAAAAGAAAAGAAAGAAGAAACTAAAGTGGATGTCAGAAGAGACTCTGTAACTTACTCTAGAACATGGAGTAGGTAAAGAAAATAGAAGAAATGATGAAGTAAAAGAGCTAAACAGAAGATTTCAAAGAGTGGGTCAAGAAGACAAAACCAATTATTATAATGAAATGTGCAAAGACCTGGAGTTAGAAAACCAAAAGGGAAGAACACATTCAGCATTTCTCAAGCTGAAATAACTAAAGAAAATATTTAAGCCTTGAGTTATAGTATTGAAAGATTCTATTGAACAGTGCAGTAAGCATCAGAAGAAGATGGAAGGAATACAGAGTCACTGTGTCAAAAAGAATTGGTTGACTTTCAACCATTTCAGGAGGTAACATATATCAAGAAATCATGGTAATGAAAGAAGTCCAAGCTGCACTGAAGTCATTGATGGAAAACAGTGGTCCAGGAATTGACAGAATACCTTGAGATGTTTCAGTAAACAGATGCAGTGCTGAAGGTTCTCACTCATCTATGCCAAGAAATTTGGAAGACAGCTACCTGGTCAACTGAATGGAAAAGATCCATATTCATGCCCACTCCAAAGAAAGATGATCCAACAGAATGCAGAAATATTCAAACAATATCATTAATATCACATGTAAGTAAAAATATACTGAAAATATTTCAAGAACAATTGCAGCAGTACTTCAACAGGGAACTGCCAGAAATTCAAGCCGGATTCAGAAGAGAACATGAAATGAGGGGTATTATTACTGATGTCAGGTGGATCTTGGCTGAAAGCAGAGAACACCAGAAAGATGTTTACCTGTGTTTTATTGACTATGCAAAGGCATTTGACTGGGTGTATCATAACAAACTATAGATAACATTGTGAAGAATGGGAATCCCAGAACACTTAATTGTGCTCATGAGGAACGTGTACATGGATCAAGAAGCAATTATTCACACAGAACAATGGTATATTGCATGGCTTCAAATCAGGAAAAATGTGTTTCAGGGTTGTATCCTTTGTACTTTAGCAATGATCTGGGCTAACAATCCTAGAAGCTAGACTTACGAAGAAGAATGCTACATCAGGACTGGAAGAAGACTCATTAACAACCTGAAGTATGCAGGTAACACAACCTTTCTTGCTGAAAGTGAAGAAGACTTGAAGCAGTTATTGATAAACATCAAAGGCTATAACCTTCAGTATGGATTATACCTCAACATAAAGAAAACAAATCCTCACAACTGGAACAATAAGCAACATCATGATAAATGGAGAAAATATTGAAGTTGCCAGGGATTTCATTTTACTGGATCTACAGTCAATGCCCTTGGAAGCAGCAGTCAAGAAATCAAACAGTGTATCTGCATTGGGCAGATCTGCTGAAAAAGACCTCTTTAAAGTATTAAAGAGCAAAAATGTTACTTTGAAGACTAAGGTGTATCTGAATCAAGCCATGGTATTCTCAGTCACGTCATATGCATGCAAAAGCTGTACTGTGAAAAAGGAGGACTGAAGAAAAATTGATGCCTTTGAATATGGTGTTAGTGAACTGAGTATTAAGTATACCTCGGACTGCCAAAAGAATGAACAAATCTGTCTTGAATGAAGTATAGCCAGAATGCTCCTTAGAATTGAGGATGGTGAGCCTTTGTCTCACATACTTTGGGCATGTCATCAGAAGACACCAGTCCCTGGAAAAGAACATTATGCTTGGAAATGTAGAGGGTCATTGAAAAAGGGGAAGACCCTGAATGATATATATTGTCACAGTGACGGCAACAGTGAGCTTAAATATACCAGTGATTGTGTGGATGGTGCAGGACCAGGCAATGTTTTGTTCTGTTTCACCAGGGGTCGCTATGATTCAGAACCAACCTGATGGCACCTAACAATAAAAACAATCAATTATGAGGTGATTTTTGTGTTTGGTGCGAGGGAAGGATCTAAATTATTTATTTATTTGTGTGTGTGTGTGTGTGTGTGTGTATGTGTAGGACTCTTGGACTTTCATTTTTCTAATTAGGCTGACTCGTCTTTTGGACATGTCTCTGTTTGTCTTTTTGTACATCTGCTGTGTGTTTTTGGCTCATCTTCCTGCTCCACACCTGCAATCACCATTTCTCCATTGGTCCCTTTAGCTGCACTGAGCAATAGGTCCTCCTTGGCACTGAGGTTAACAATTGATTCTAACCTCTTTAATGCACAGAGTTGTATTAAATAACTTTTTTTTTTAATTTTATTTTGATTTGGGTGAAGATTTACAGAGTAAATTCACTTTTCATACAGCAGTTCACATATACTTTGTCTCATGTCATTGACCAAAATTTAC
>NW_006921592.1:27065771-27082305 GCF_000298275.1 Orycteropus afer afer
GGTCCACGATTATCTTCTGTGTCTGTGTTAATTGGTTTCCCTTTTCTTTGTTGAAGAGGGTCTGTGCAATCCTTCTGCCTAGTCCGCCATCTTGACGGAACTCTCCCTGTATTAAATAACTTTTAAAATCATGAGTTTATATTGATGTTTTTCGTTCATATTTAGAGTTGCAGAATTTGCTTCTTTGATTTTTTGTGTCTCTGCTTTATTTTTTTAAAACCCTTTATTATGATTTTATAAGTGTTTAAATGAGTTTTTTTTATTCAGCCATTGACCTTTTTGTCATTTGTCATTATGTACTTTAATTTCATGGAGGTCCAGATCTGTAATAATTTAACTAATGAAGTGAGAATCCATGAACAGAGTAAAGAGAGAAAAATGTTTCAGACCTTGGTAGAGAAAGCTAATCTCTATGATTATATAGACTAAGAGAGGGAAGTTTTCTCAACTCTTCTTCTTTATTTTTCTCACTTTCTAGTTTAGAGTGGTCAGCCATCATTGTGGATGAAGCTCATAGAATCAAGAATCCAAAGGCTAGAATAACAGAAGTTATGAAAGCTTTAAAATGTGATGTCCGCATTGGCCTCACTGGAACCATTCTTCAAAACAACATGAAGGAACTGTGGTGTGTTATGGACTGGTGAGTGAAAACGCTTTTTGAGAAAATTACTTAATACTTCTATAGTTTATTACCTTGTTTTCTAGTCATTGTTGTTGTTATATGCTGTGGAGTCAGACCCAACTCATAGCAGCCCCTCCTTGGGTTTCCAAGGTGGTATCACTACTGAAGTAGATTGTCCAACCTTCCTTCCAAGGAGTGGCTGGTGCGTTTGAACTGCCAGCCTTCTGGTTAGCAGTCAAGTGCCTTAGGCACTATGCTACCAGAGCTCATTAGTATCGGAATAAATCAATTATTTGTCCATACAGAAGTTTTTGTTCCCAAACATGTTATCCAAGGTAGAGAGTCCTATGAAAACCTTTGTGCATGGCCATCTCCTTTATTTTTTGTGTGTTTTATTGCTCATTCTCCAGTTTACTACCCTTTTGTGAGTCTTGCTTTGATTTTCAACTTTACTATTTTTCTGTACTAATATTATAGTTTAAAGCCCATCTTTATTAGTTTCAGTTCTTCAAGTAATTATACAAGCTAATTACCAAATCCATCATCATCTTACAGTTATAAACTAAAGTTGTTGTAATGAAAGAACATTGTATTTTCTTGGCTTTTGTTATTTTATTATTGCTGTCATCAGTAGACAAATGACTTAGTATATGTCTTACAAAATGGAAGTCAAAGTTTTTCTTTTTAGATAATTTAATACAGCCCTAACATTTTCTTATTGCCTTTACAAAGGGCTGTGCCAGGACTTTTAGGTAGCAGGAGCCACTTTAAGAAGCAGTTTTCTGACCCAGTAGAACACGGTCAAAGACACACAGCAACGAAAAGAGAACTAGCTACTGGCAGAAAGGCCATGCGCAGATTGGCAAAAAAGATGTCTGGTTGGTTTCTCAGGCGTACCAAGACCCTCATCAAGGATCAGTTGCCTAAGAAGGAAGACCGGGTGAGAACTGAATTTGTGTGTATTGTTAAAGTCTTGTTATATTTTATTTTTTTCCTTAAAAATTTCCCTTCTAAGAGGAAAATAACACCAATAATATTTTAGAAATACTTTTTTTTTAGCTTTCTACTCTGTGTGAAGAAAATAACTGTTATATGTAGAGAAAATATTAACTGAATCAGTTGCTTTCCTTGTTAACTTTGCTAACCTGTTAAATAATAGGTTTACTGTTAGTACACATTAAACTCATCTCATTTCTCTTATTGTAGCAAAAGAAAGTTTTCGATATAATTCTTCCTTAGTGAAGAAGAGAGAGCTTTTCTCCGTAACGTGTTTTCCGTTCATACTTTGTACTTTGCGTACAGTCCACTGTCTACCAACCAATATATCCTGTCTGTTGTTTGGCTGAAAGTCAAAAAGAACATTTCAAAATCTACCTTGAAGTAAAATGATGTCAGTGATCGGATAATATCCATATGACTACAAGGAACACCAATAAAAATGACTGTTAATCAAATTTATGTACCAACCACTGAAGACAAAAATGAAGAAACTGAAGGTTTTTACCAACTTCTGCAGCCTGAGGGAACTTTGGTGGCATAGTGCCTAAGGCATGTGACTGCTAACCAGAAGGCTGTTGGTTCAAACCCACCAGCCACTCCTCTGAAGGAAGGTTGTGCCCAACCTTCTTCCATAGTAATACTGCCTTGGAAAGGAGGGGTCTCTGTGAGTTGGATCTGACTCCAAAGCAGTGAGTTTGGTTTGTTTTTTTTCTGCAGTCTGAAATTCACCACATGTGGTCAAGATGCATTGATAATACTGGTGTTTGGAATGTGAAAGTTGGAAATGAAGAATAAACATCAATAGTTGGAAAATACAACTTCAGTATAGAAATGACACTGGAGATTGCATGATAGAATTTTGCAAAGGCCAATGACATATTGGGAGCTCTGGTAGCATAGTGCCTAAGGCATTTGATTGCTAACCAGGAGGCTGGTGGTTCTAACCTACCAGCCACTCCTCAGAAGGAAGATTGGGCAATCCACTTCTGTAGAGATACTGCCTTGAAAACCCAAGGAGGGATCTCCTGAATCAGACTCGACTCGATGACAGTGAGTTTGGTTTGGTTTTGTAATAACATATTGATTACAGAAACCTCTTAAACAACATAAAAGATAACTATATACATGGACCTCACTAGATGGAGTACACAAGAATCAAATAAACTACATCTATGGAAGGAGACGATGGAGAAGCTCAGTATCATCAGTCACAACAAGGTCAAGGGCCAACTGTGGAACAGACCGTTAATTGCTCACATGCAAGCTTTAAATTGATACAGAAGAAAATTAAATCAAGTCCCCAGGAGCCAAAATAGGACCTTGCGTATATCCCACATGAATTTAGAGACTATCTGAAGAATATATTTGACACATTGATCACCAGTGACCGAACACCAGACAAGTTATAGGATGAAAGTAATTATATCATACATCAAGAAAGCAAAAGGTCATTAAAAAGACAGGAAAGGAAGAAAGGCAAAAATGAATGCCAGAAGAGACTCTAACTTGCTTTTGAATAGAGAGTGGCTAAAGAGATTGGAAGAAGTGATGAAGTGAAAGAACTGAACAGAAGATTTCAAAAAGCAACTAGAGAAGACCAAGTATTATAATTAAATGTTCAAAGACTTGGAGTTAGAAAGTTGAAATGGAAGAATGCACTTAGTAGGATTATATATAATAGTATTTAGCTATTTTGACTTTAACTCTTGTTCTCACCTCTGGGTCTTACTTTGCCTTGATCACTTGTGCTGACTTCCCCTTTGTTGTTTATTGCCTTCCTCTTAACCAAAGTTAATATGCGTCTACACTCTAGTAAGTGATTTATCCTCCCTTCCCTCCTACGATGATAGCCATCAAAGGATGTTTCTTTCTACATGAAAACCTTTCCTTGACTTTTTATAGTAGTGGTCTCACACAATATTTGTCCTTTTGTGTTTGACTAATTTCACTCAGCATGGTGTCCTCTAGGTTCATCCTTGCTATGAGGTATTTCACAGGTTCATTGTATAATATTTCATTGTGTGTGTGTATCATAGTGTGTTTATGTACTCATCTGTTAATGGGTACTTAGTTTGTTTCCGTCTTTCCATTGTGAATAATACTGCAATGAATACGTGTATGTATATATCTATCCATGTCTCTAGGTTATATACCTAGTAGTGGGATTACTGGATCATACAATATTGCTATTACCAACTTTTCAAGTAAGTGGCATTCTGTTTTCTGCAGTGGTTGCAGTATTTTACAATCTCATTAGCAGTGTATTTGGGTTCCAATCTCTCCATACCCTTGCCAGTGTTTGTTGTTTTCTGTTGTTTTGAACTTTGCTATTAATGCTAGGTGAGATGTATCTCATTGTTGTTTTGATTTGTATCTCTAAAGGCTTATAATCACAATCATTTCTTCATGTGTTGTTGGCAGCCTGAATGTCTTCTTTGGTGAAGTGTCTGTTTATGTCCTTTGCCCATTTTTTAATTGAATTGTTTGTCTTTTTATTGTTGAAGTGTTGAAGTTTTAGAGATTAGTCAGTCATCTGATACGTCATTGCCAAAAAGTTTTCCCAGCCTGTAGGTTCTCTTTTTACTCTTTTGGTGACATCTTTAGATGTGCATAAATGTTTAACTTTTAGGAGATTTTAGTTGTCTAGTTTGTATTCTACTGTTTGTGCATTTTTAGTTATGTTTCTCGTACCATTTATTAGGGCCCTTAAATTTGCCCATTTTTTTCTTTGATGATTTTTATTGTTTTATGTTTTACAGTTAGGTCTTTGTTCCATATTGAGCTAATTTTGGTGCATAGTGAGAGATGTGGATCCTGTTTCATATTTCAGCAAATGGATATCCAGTTTTACCAGGACCTTTTGTTAAAGAAACTACCTCTTCCCCATTTAATGGGTTTTGGTCCTTTGTCAAAGATCAGCTTTCCTTAGGTGGATGGATCTACTCCTGGGTTCTCAATTCTGTTACATTGGTCTATGTGTCTGTTGTATAGTAGGTTTTGAGATCCTATTTTGTTCTTCTTTAGTAGTGCTTTGATTATCCAGGGTCTGTTACCTGTCTCACCAGCCACTCCTCAGAAGGAAGATGGGCAATCTACTTCCATAGTAATACTGCCTCGGAAACCCAAGGAGGGGTTGCTATGAGTCGGGGCCAACTCGACGGCACATAACAACAACAACATTATGTTTCCCTTTAAAGTTGGTGATTAGTTTTCCCATCTCTTTAAAGAATGATGATAGAATCTGAATCAGGATTGTATTATAGCTGTACATTTCTTTGGGTAGAATTGATATTTTCAGAATGTTAACTGTTCCTGTCTATGTGCTTGGTATATTCTATTTATATAGATCTCTTTTGGTTTCTTGTAGTAGTGTTTTGTACTGTTAGTTGTATACGTTTTTTCTACCTCTTGTTAGATTTATTCCTAAGTAATTAATCTTTTGATTGGATATTGTAAATGGTATTGTTTTCCTGATTTGCTTTTCAGATTTCTTTTTGTTAGTATAGAGGAATCTGACTGATTTTTGTATGTTGATCTTGTATCCTGCCGCTTTGCTGAATCCTTCTGTTAGTTCCAGTAATTTTCTTTGAGTCTCTGGTCTCTAGAATTTTCTCTATATAGAATCACATCACCTGCCAAGTAGTAATATTTTTACTTCTTCTTTGGCAATTTGGATGCCTTTCATTTCCCTTTCTTGCTCTGGCTAGGACTTTCAATATATTGTTGAATAGCAGTGATATAGAGTCTCCTTATCTGGTTTCTGTTTGCAAGGGGAATGTTTTCAGTCTCTTCAGTTGAGAATAATGTTGGCCATTGGTTTTGTGTTGTTGTTGTTATTTGCCATCGAGTCAGACCTGACTTATAGCGACCCCTCCTTGGGTTCCCAAAGCAGTATCACTATGGAAGTAGATTGCCCAACCTTCCTTCCAAGAGGGCTGGTAGGTTTAAAACACCAGCCTTCTGGTTAGCAGTCAAGTGCCTTAGCCGCTATGCTGTGCCCTTAATTATGTCATTTCCCTTCTATTCCTATTTTACTGAGCATTTTTTATTGGGAATAGTTATTGACTTTTGTCATGATCCTGTGGCTATTTTTCCTTTTTTTTTTTTTTTTTTTAATGTGGTGTGTTACATTGATAGTATGAATCCCACATGGTCATGATGGTCTTTTTTTTTTTTTTTAAATATGATGTTGGATTCTCCTGGTTAGGATTTTGTTGAGAATTCTTGCATCTATGTTCATGATGGATATTGATCTATAATTTTCCTTTTTAGTGGTTTCTTTGCTGGTTTTAGTATCAGGATTATGCTTGCTTCATAAAGTGAGTTCCAGCATATTCCATCCTTTTCTGTGTTCTGGAATAGTTGGAATACAAATACCTTTTCTCAGAATGTTTGGTAGAATTCACCTGTGAAGCCTTCTGGGTCAGGACTGTTTTTAGTTGGAAATTTTTTTTTTATGACCTGTTTAATTTCTTCTTTTTTGATGGATCTGTTCAGATTTTGTACCTCAGATTATGTTAGTTTGGACGGGCACTGTGTTTTTAGAAATTTTCCATTTTTTATAGTTTTTCGTACTATTCTTTTATTATCCTTTTTATTTCAGTTGGTTCTGTTGTGACGTTGCCTGTTTTACTTCTAATTCATGTTATTTGTGTCTCCTTTTTTTTCTTTGTTAAACTTGCCAGTGGTTTGTCAGTTTTATTTTCAAGAACTAACTTTTAGTCTTAATTCTTTCTATTGCTTTTCTGTTTCATTAATTTCTACTGTAGTGGTGTAGTGCCTAAAGCATTTGACTGCTAACCAGAAGGGCTAGTGGTTCATACCCACTAGCCACTCCTCAGAAGGAAGACTGGGCAATCTACTTCCATAGAGATAATGCCTCAGAAACCCAAGGAGTGGTTGTGATGAGTTGAACTGACTTGACAGCAGTGAGTTTGGTTTGGTTTTTGTAATCTTTATTATTCCCTTTCTTCTAATGTTTAGGGGTTTTTTTTGTTTTACTGTTCTTTTCCTAATTGGTGGAGATTGGAGATGTTGGATTAAGGTGTTGTTTTTGGTTCTTCTTTTTTTGATGTGTGCTTTTATTGCTATAAATTGTCCTCTGAGCACTCCTTTTGCTGTGTCCCAAAGATTTTTGTATGTTGTATTTTCATTCTCATTTGATTCAAGGAATACTTTTATTTCTTCTATTCCCCAGTATTTTTAAGCAGGCTATTACATAATTTGTATATATTTGAGTTTTACTTTACCTTGATCACTCTGTTGTTGGCTTCTAATTTTATAGTGTTTTGATCTTAGAAGATGCTTTGCTGTGTTTAAATGTTGTTAAATTTATTGACGCTTGCCTGTGGCCTAACATATGGTCTATTCTGGAGAATGTCCATGTGCACTGGAAAAGAATGTATATTGTGCTGTTGTTGTTGGAAGAAGTGTTCTGCATATATCTGTGAGGTCAAGTTGGTTGATTGTATTCTTTAGATCTTCTGTGTGTTTGTTGAATTTCTTTCTAGTTGTTTTGTCCTTCATCAAAAGTGGTATATTAAAGTCTCCTATTGTTATTGTGGAGTTGTCTATTTCTCTTTTCAGTTCTGTTGAAATTTGATTTATAGATTTTTAGGTTCTTTGATTGGGTGCATGGATATTATTATGATTATGTTCTCTTGTTGGAATGACCCTTTAATCATTATTTAATATGCTTCCTTATCTCTTTTGCTAAATTTTGTCTGTTTTATCAGAAATTAATATTGCCAATCCTGGTCTTTTTTGGTTGCCATTTTGTTGATATATGTACTTCCATCTCCTTTGATTTTTTTAGCTTATTTTTATCTTTGTGTGTAAGGTGTGTCTCTTGTAGACAGCATATTATGGGTCATATTTTCTTATCCATTCACTACTCTCTTGACTGGTACCTTTATCTTTGTCATTCAGTGTAATTATTAATAGGTATGAATTTGTTGTTATCATTTTGCTGTGGTATTCTTTTTTTTTTTCTGTTGTTGATGGTTTCTTTATTACGTATATTTTTTGTGTTGAGTTCATTTTGCTTACAAATTTTATCATTTCTTTTGTTGCTATTGTTTTAGTGTTTACTGGGTTTTTAGGATTTCCTTCTTTTTGTTTTGGTGAGAAGGTTTATTAGGGTTCTTTGAGGTTATCCTGTAATTTATTATTGTCTTCCCAAATTTAAAGGAGTTCATTCTATCCTGATATTGTTTTGACTTCTCCATTTGGAAGTTCTGTAACTATATCATTTATGTCTTCTTTTTGCTTTGTAATTGTTCTCATCTACAAATTGACTTTTCTGCCTCCCAATTTTCAGTTTTGTAGGTTTATTTTGTTTTTGATAGTTTAGTTATGTGGGTTAATTTCCAGGTGATGTTGTCTAGTGTCTCAATTACAGGTTGTTGTCTGCTATTATTGGTTCTTTGTCTAAAGGACTTCCTTTAGCATTTCTTACAAGGTCGTTCTGCTTTTTTACAAATCTCTTTAATTTCTATTTAATATAGAAATGTCCAAATTTACCAGGGTATATGCGGGATAATTTTGCTTGATCTATAATTCCTGTTTGACAAATTTTTTCTTTCAGGGTTTTATATATGTCACCCTTTTTTTTTTTTTCTTGCATGGTCCCAACTGAAAAATCAGAGCTTAGTCTTTCTGATTGTCCTTTGTACATAACTTTTTGTTTTCCCTAAGCTGCTTTAAGAGTTATTTCTTTGTCTCTTATTTTAAAAAATTTGATTATTATATGTCTTATTATGTTTTGACATCTATCATATTTGAGGATCATTGAGTTTCTTGAATATATATCTTCTCTCTCTCTCTTTGATGTTAGGGAAATTTTCTTCTTTGACAAATCTTTGACAATTTTCTTGGTACTTTTTTTTTAATCTCTTCCTATTCTGGAATTCTTCCATTGATTCAGTTCTGTTCCTTTGCCCTTCCAATACACTATCTATTTCTGAAATTTTAGTATCAGTCTTCTGGATTTCTGTTTGCTGGCTTTGTATGGTTTCTAATTTTCCATTTATTTTGTCATTTTTTTCTTGTATTATTTTCCTGAATTATTCTAGAGTTTTGTCTGTTTTTTCCTCAATCTCTTTCTTAATCTGAAAGTGTCCTAATATAATTACTTTGAATTCCTTATCAGGTAGTTCCAGTGCCATTTCTTTTTCTGGAGATTTTCTGGCCTTGTGTTTTGGTCACTTGTTTGAGCCCTCTTGTCCTGTTTGTGTTTGTGTGTGTGTGTGTGTGATTTGAAGTTGTCTGTTGTGTCTCAGACATTGTGGTATTACTATATTTATTTGTTGACTGTATGTTAGTTTGCTTCACCCTGATTTGTTTTGTTTTGTTTTAATATATCCAGGAAATGTGCTAGGCATGCTAACTGTGGTTACTAGTTTTGCAGCCCTGGAGCTCTCACCACCTGTCTTGAGGTGGATTGATGGTGGGTGAGAGTGTGAGCACTAGTCTCAGGGCACTGGTCATGTAGAGCAGCTGAAAGCAGGCTGGCCAGGTGTTGACCACCTTCTGTCTTCAAAATAGTGGTGCTAGAGTGGGTGGTGGCACTTGCCCAGTGGTTTAGATGGCATGTGTGATAGGTATGTAGGATCACCAGCTCCTGACTTACAGGGAAAAGAGAGGGGTTGGGGTAGGAAGAGGGGAAAAAACAAAAGAAAAGAAAACAGGGAGGTAGGAGGGAAGAAATAAGAAAAAAGAAAGAGAAAAAGTGGCACAGCACTGGTGTAAGCACTAGCCATTAAACACAGTAAATGTATGATAAGAAAGTTATTCATAGTAGTTTAGAGCTTGGACTCTGGAATTTAAGTATTCAAGGCTTGAGTCCCGACTCCACTACTTTTGAACTTTGTAACTTCAAGCACTTTAGGCACTTGAATGCTAACCAGGAGGCTGTTGGTTCCAACCCACCAGCCACTCCACGGGAGGAAGATTGGGCAATCTACTTCCATAGTGATACTGCCTCAGAAACCCAAGGAGGGGTCACTATGAGTTGGGTCTGACTTGATGGCACATAACAACAGCAACAACAACAGTCTCAAACCTTGGTTTCTTCATCTGTTAAATGGGAATGATGATAATGTTGTGAAATGCAAGACATATAAGAAATGTTCGTAAATGTTACTGTATTTTTTAATAACAACAACTCAAAATACCCTCATGGGCTATAATCATCTATATTCTCTTTTAATTATTCTTATATGTACTGGTATACTTAAGATAAGGGTCAAGATGTACCTAATATTTTATATATATATTACTTTTATCTAACACTATTTTATATAAACAGAAATGAAACCAAACCAGTTGCCTTTAAATCAGTTTTGACTCATGGCAACCCTTGTGTTACAGAATAGAACTGCACTCCATAGAGTTCTCAAGGCTGTGACCTTACAGAAGTACATCTCTAGGTCTTTTTTCCAAGGCATCTCTGGGTGGGTTCAAACCACCAGCCTTTCTGTTGGTAGTTGGGTACTTAACCATTTGTGCCACCCAAGGACTCCTGTTTTATATAGACATTGTATATTTGCTCAGACACACATATTTGTCATTTTCTATTGCAATAGTTTTCCATTATAGTGATATAAAGATACAACACATATAAATATTTATTAACAGATGGTTCCTTCCCTTGTTCACATTCTTCAAAGTTCTATTGTATTTATTTTTATAATCCTGGTTACATATATAGGAGCTCTGGTAGCATAGTGCCTAATGCACTTAATTGCTAACCAGAAGGCTGGCGATTCAAACCCACCGGCCACTCCTCAGAAGGAAGGTTGGGCAATCTACTTCTGTAGTGATATCGCCTTGGAAACCCAAGGAGGGGTCGCTATGTGTCCAGTCTGGCTCAAGTGCACATAACAACAACAACAGTTACATATATAGGAGCTCTGGTAGCATAGTGCCTAAGGCATTTGACCAGAAGGCTGGCGGTCCAAACCCACTAGCCACTCCTCGGAAGGAAGGTTGGACAATCTACTTCCCTAGTAATACTGCCTCGGCAACCCAAGGAGGGGTCGCTATGAGTCGGAGCCGACTCAACAGCACACAACAACAACAACAGTTACATATATAGGGAGCTATGGTGGCATAATGCCTAAGGCATTTGACTGCTAACCAGAAGGCTGGAGGTTCAGATCCACCAGTCACTCCTCAGAAGGCAGATTGGGCAGAAACCCAAGGAGGGGTTGCTATGAGTTGGGTCTGACTCGATGGCAGTGAGTTTTTAGTTACATACAGCTATATCTAGAAAGATTTACCAATTTCCAGTGATACCAGAAATACAGTGTATATTGTATCTCTCATAGCCTTAACCTATCCTAACCTATTGCCACTGAGTCAACTCTGACTTATAGCAACACTACAGGACAGAGTAGAAGTGCCCCATAGGCTTCCAAGGCTATAAATCTCTATGGAAGCACAGTGTCACACCTTTCTTCCACAGAGCAGCTAGTGGTTCCCAACTGCCAACCTTCTAGTTAGCCCAGAGCAGTTAACAACTGTACCAACAGAACTCTTTCCCCATAACCTTAGAGGCATTGTTTTATCATATGCTTTTCTTGAATTTGGGTACAAAATAGAAACTTGTAGTTGCTTTTCTCTGTATTTACTTAATCCTTACCTTTACTGAGTTTAGCACTTATAAAAAGACATTAAATACAAATACTGCCTATCTCTTCAGTTGTCGGTATTATAAAAAGGATTTTTTTACTTTTTTCTGTTTCTAAGTATTTCATTACGTCCTGTCCATTCCTTTATTCTGAAATCTTCCATTTTTTTCCTTACCATGATTTTAGTTTGACATATATTTTAATCACTTATATGCATGGTAGGCTAATATGGACCCCTGAAAAGATCTACAGTATGTCGAGAAATATATAAGGAAATCACATAACTTGTTCTCATATTTTCATCCCTTTTAATTAAAAAACAAACTATATGAGATTTATTTTAAAATGAAGTGATAATTTGTATAGAGTGTGAAGGGGACCAGTAATATAAGAGAATCGGGAGAAATTGTCATAACAGTGTAACTAGAGGAAAGAAAATTTCTTGATGATGAAGTTTCACTGCTGTAAGCTATAAAATCTAATGTACATGGTGATTTTTATTCCTAAAAAAAGATACTAATAATTGACCTTGTGTTTTATCTTGATAGGTGCTGTATTGTTCTCTGACAGATTTCCAGAAAGCTGTCTATCAAACTGTGTTAGAAACAGAAGATATAACTTTGATACTTCAGTCTTCTGAGCCTTGTACCTGCAGCAGTGGCCGAAAAAGGAGAAATTGTTGTTATAAGGCAAGCATTACAGGATTACATCTTTACTCACTTGCTTTTAATTAGGTTGTGCTCTATTCTAGAGTCAGAGAAAGTTGCAATAAAGTAACTTTTCCTCAGCTAGATCTTTAACTTTGGAAGCTGTTAAAAAAAAAAAAAAAGTAATAATTGTCAGTATTTTATGGTATCAAATAGTAATTGTAGATAAAATCCAGTATTCAAATATCCTTTCAAAAAACTTTTTTGAAAGTAGACATCAATTTTATAGTCTCTCTTTCAGATTTTCTTGGAAAGTACTTCCATCTTGAAATTTTATTTCATTTTCAGGAACTTTCTCATTATTAATAGTAAACTAATTTACTGATTGATAGGCTTAAAATACTATTCTGATGTGAGCTAAGTGTCAATTTTATATAAATTGTGTATCTGTAGAATAGAGAAAGCATTTTATTTAGAAACATATTCATTTGTACTTTTTACCTTTGTGTATATTGCTTGCTCTTTTTTTTTTTAGCCTCTCTATTTTATTATCAAATTATCTGTCACATAACCATGTACATAGAATAAATATCTGGACCGACATGTATTCCATCTCATGTTTATTTTACTTCTTTTAACCATTTCCCTTTTTTGTAATATCCCCTTTTCCTAGGAAACCTTGCAGCATAAATGGGAGGAGAGGGTACAGGAATCACAACAACACTGCCACTGTACCAGAGAGTGTATTATTAAGGGTCTCTTAACTGCAGTATATCTATCACTGTGTATAATTAAGATAAAGACTTTGTGCAGTGGAGAATTTCTCTTTTCTTTTATTGAAAACATCACTGTAGTATAATTGACCAAAATGTGATTCCACATTAGCAATTCGTGCATATTTTGTATAAACAATTGACCATCTTTTTCTCAGGATAAATATTGTAAGTGATATGTTTTGTAAGCAGCTACATATCTATATTAATCTTTTCGTTGTTTTTATTTTCTGTATTTTTCTGGTTACAGACCAATTCAAAAGGTGAAACGGTGAAAACCTTGTATTTCAGTTACCTTGCAGTCCTTCAGAAAGTAGCTAACCATGTCGCTCTACTGCAGGCTGCGAGCAACTCTCAACAGCAGGTTTGAGTTGGCTTTTTTTTTTTTTTTTTTTTAATTTCTTTGTGATGCTATGTGGTATAAATATTTTGTATTTGGTACACAATTTGACCAAAAGGAGCCCTGGTGATGCAAACAGTTAAGCACTCAACTATTAACCACTGAATCCGAAATGACTCAGTGCTACCTAACAACAAGGTATTTCTTAGCCAAATACCCTTGTTACTCTTGTATGATATTTACGAAGAAACTGACGTGATTGTTCTGTTTTTCTTTTATAACTTTTTATTGTGATTTTTGTGAAGGTTTACAAAGCAGATGGCTTTTCCATTAAACAATTCATAGACATTTTGTTTTGTGACATTGATTGCAATCCCTACAATGTCTCAGGACTTTTCCTACTTCCTCCCTGTGTTTCCCATTTCCATTCATCTCTCCTATCCCTTCTTGCCTTCTAGCTTTAAATGCTGCCCTTTTAAACCGTATGGTTGCTTGTTCTAAGGAATGCATACCTACCTGGCATTACTGCTCACCTTATAGGCCAGTCTGTTATTTGGCTGAGAGTTGAGCCACAGGGGTGAGTTCAGTTCCAGGTTTTAAGAGTGTCTAAGGACCATAGTCTCAGGGGCTCTACCAGTCTCTATCAGACCAGTAAACCTAGCCTTTTTTTTTTTTTTACTTTTGTTCCACATCTTCTTCTACTCTATCCAGGACTTCCTGTTGTAATCCCTTTCAGAGTGGTCAGCAGTGGAAGCCGGGCACCATCTAATTCTGGTCTCACAGTTGTGGAGGCTGGGGTTTGTGAGGTCCATTAGTCCTTTGAACTAATTGTTTCCTTAAGTCTGAATTTCTTCATTCCTCTTTGCTGCAGATGGGAAGAGACCAATAAGTTGTACCTTAGATGGCTGCTCACAACCTTTTAAGACCTTAGTTTCTACTCACTAACTTAAGATGTAGAACTTTGTCTTTGTGGACTATGTTATGCCAGTTGACCTTGATGTCACCTGAGACTATGGTCCTGAGCCCACAGGCCCAGTGACTCATTCTTTCAAGGTATTTGGTTATGGCTAAGTTTTCATGGGAGCTCTGGTAGCATAGTGGCTAAGGCACTTGACTGCTAACCAGAAGGCTGGCGGTTCAAACCCACTGGCCACTCCTCGGAAGGAAGATGGGGCAATCTACTTCCGTAGTGATACTGCCTGAGAAACCCAAGGAGGAGTCGCTATGAGTCAGGTCCGACTCGACGGCACATAACAACAACAACAACAACAACAACAAGTTTCCATAACTTTACCCCTTGTATGCTCTACTATATTCATGGATATATTTGCAGTACATATAGATACATATGTAGAGATATCCTCTGTCAAACCTGTATCTATTCATTCAGATAGCATCTCTGTGTATCCACTCATAGATTATTGCAATTACTGTTATTGCAGAAATGTGTATGTAATAGTATATACATTTGCTGCCTTTAATTCTTGTGCTCCTTCTACTCTCTTCCTTTGCCTTTATAATGTTATGCTTACCTCCCACTTATTATATATTGCCTTTGCCTTCACCCAGGTTAATACGTGACCACCCTCTAGTTACAAATTTACTGTCCCTTCCCCTCCCACCCATACTGACTTGTAGTAGTTAAGGTTATGTGTCAATTTGGCTGGTCCTGGTTTTGGGTGGGTGGGCAACTGGATATAGTTATTCACTGTGATACTGGTAATCAGCTCTATGGTGGAATCTACTGGAGCAGCTGAATAGCTGCCTTAGTGATGTGATCTGCTTCTAGTATATTACATGTTGCTTTAAGAAAGGTTTTGAGCTTTTGGGCACACCTGGATCATGCATAGGAGCTCTGGTAGCATAGTGCCTAAGGCTTTTGACTGCTAACCAGAAGGCTGGCAGTTCAAACCCACCAGCCACTTCTCAGAAGGAAGGTTGAGCAATCTACTTCTGTAGTGATACTGCCTTGGAAAACCAAAGAGGGGTTGCTGTGAGTCAGGTTTGACTCAACAGCAGTGGGTTTGGTTTGGTTTGGTTTGGATTCTGCATTGGCCGAGTCTTCATCTCAGTGGTCTGCCATGTTGTGTGCCTATCTTGAGACTGTTTCTGGACTTGAACTAGTGGACTGCCATGTTGCTTGATAATTTTGGGACTGCGCCATTTTACTTGTCTACCTTGGGTTTGTCAGCTTCAGCAGCCAGCAGCTGCTTGAGTTAATAGACATCTCCAGCTTCAGTGGGCTGGGAGCAGGAGGCAGAGCTGAAGCCCAGGGTCAAGGAGCCTTCACCTAAACCTAGAGCTGGCACTTTGAACTCCGACTTCTAGCCTCCTAAATGGTAACAGAATAAATCCCTATTTGTTAAAGCCAAATATTTGTGATCTTTTTATTGGGAGCTCTGGTAACAAAGTGCCTAAGGCACTTGACTGCTCACCAGAAGGCTGGTGGTTCAAACCCACTAGCCACTCCTTGGAAGGAAGGTTGGGCAATCTACTTCTATAGTGATACTGCCTCGGAAACCAAGGAGGGGTCACTATGAGTCAGGTCCGATTTGATGGCACATAACAACAACAACAACTGTTACAGCAGCACTAGAGAACCATAGCAGTAACCTTCAAAGAATATTTCTTTCTATATGTAAACCTTTTCTTGCCTTTTTACCATACAGGTCTCATAAAATTGTCTTTTTGTGATTTCACTCAGCATAATGTTCTCCAGGTTCATCTATGCTATGAAGTGTTTTGTAGATTCATCATTATTCTGTAAGGTTGCTTTGCTTATCTGGAGCATATTTCCTTCTATATAAAGTGATTAGTTTTTCCATTTCTTAAAAGAATGATGATGTAATCTAGATCAAGATTGCATTATAGCTGTACATTGCTTTGGGTTGTATTGACATTTTCAGAATGTTAAGTGTTCCTATCCATGAGCTTGGTATATTCTTCCATTTATATAAGTCTCTTTTGGTTTCTCATAGTAGTGTTTTGTACTTTGCTTTGTAAAGGCCTTTTGCATCTCTGGTTAGATTTAAATGGTATTGTTTTCTTGATTTCCTTTTCAGAGTTCCGTATGTTAGTGTAGAATAATCCAACTGATTTTTTATGTTGATCTTGTAGACTGCCACTTAGCTGAATCCTTCTAATAGTTCCAATAGTTTTCTGGGATTTTCTATGTATAGAATCATCATCTTCAAATAGTGGTAGTTTTACTTCTTCTTTGCCAATTTGGATGTCTTTATGGCCCTTTCTTGCCTTATTGCTCTGGCTTGGACTTCCAATATAATATTGAATAGGAGTGGTGATAAAGGTCATCCTTGTTTGGTTTCCATTTGAAAGGGACTATTTTCAGTGTCTCTCCATTGAGAATAAATAGACTTTTTTTTTTTTTTTTTGTATATACCTTAATTATGTTGAGGAATTTCCCTCCTATTTTCATTTTGCTAAGCGTTGTTATCGGGGAGCTCTGGTAGCGTAGTGCCTAGGGCACTTGACTGCTAACCAGAAGGCTGCGGTTCAAACCC
>NW_006921592.1:27082500-27107455 GCF_000298275.1 Orycteropus afer afer
TTTTATTTATGTGGTGGATTACGTTGATTGTTTTTCTAATGTTGAACCATCCTTGCATACCTGGTATGAATCCCACTTGATCATGTTTTTCTTTTTTTTTTTCTAAATTGTGATTTGGGTGAAAGTTTACAGAGCAAGTTCATTTTCCATACAGCAGTTCATACACATTTTGTCTCATGACATTGACTGCAATTCCCCACAATGTAACAGTTCTCTTCCCACTTTCTTCCCACAGTTGCCTCTTCCTTATGTCTATCCCTCCCATTCACTCCTGCCCCCCAAGCAGTCTCCCTGTGCAAACACTGCCTTCTGTTCTCCTATAGTTGATGTTGATCGCTTCAAGAAATGTATCTGCCTGATATAAATGTTCACCTCATATGCCTATTATTTGGCTGGAAGCCACAATATATTATTTATATATATATATAGTTAGATTCTGTTGATTAGGATTTTGTTGAGAATTCTTGTATCTATGTTCATGATGGATATTGGTCTAGAATTTTCTAAGTGTGTCTTTGCCTGGTTTTGGTATCAAAGTTATGCTTGATTCATCAAATGAGTTCTGGAGTATTCCATCCTTTTCTGTGTTCTGGAATAGTTTAAGTAGAATTGATGTCAGCTTTTCTCTGAATGTTTGGTAGAATTTGCCAGTGAAGCCATCTGGGCCAGAACTTTTTTTTGTTGGCAATTTTTTTTTTTTTTTTTTTTATGAATCTGTTCCAATTTTCTACCTTTTGGTATTAGAACATGTAGTTAGTGTAGTCTGTTTTTTCTAGGTTTTCAAATTTGTTGAAGTACTGTTTTTCATAGTATTCTGTTATCTTTTTTATTTCAGTTGGTTCTGTTGTATGTTGCCTATTTCACTTCTAATTGTGTTGTGTCTTCTCTTTCTTTTTCTTTGTTAAATGTGCCAGTGGTTTGCCAATTTTATTAATCCTTTCAAAGCAACTACTTCTAGTCTTGTTGATTCTTTCTGTTGTTTTTCTGTTTCATTTATTTATGCTCTAATCTTATTATTTCCTTTTTTCTGGTGAATATAAGCCTTTTTTCTTTTTAATGTTGTTCATTTTCTAGTTGGTAGAGATATTGGGTTGATGTGTTAATTTTGGTTCTGCCTTCTTTTTAATGTGTCCATTTATTGCTATAAATTGTCCTCTTGCTGTGCTATAAATTGTACTACTCTTGCTGTGTTTTCATTCTCGTTTGATCCATGGAATTTTTTTGTTGTTTCTTCTGTTATCAGTTTCCATGTATTTGACTTTTTTTTCCTTGACCTTCCAATTGTTGATTTCTAAATTTTTTTTAGAAATGCAGTCAATGTCATGAGACAAAATGTGTATGAACTGCTGTATGGAAAATGAACTTGCTCTGTAAACTTTCACCCAAATCACAATTTAGAAAAAAAAATTTTATAGCATTGTGATCTGTGAAGATGCCTTGTAGTATTTCGTGTTTTTAAATTTATTGAAGGTTGCTTTGTGCCGTAATATATGGAGTAGTGGAGAATGTTCCATGTGCACTGGAAAAGAATGTATATTGTGCTGTTGTTGTTGGATAGAGTGTTCTGCACATGTCTGTGAGGTCAGGTTGGTTGTGTTCTTTCGATCCTTTGTGTCTTTTTTGAGTTTCTTTCTAATCATTCTGTTGTGGGGTAATAAATTACCTGGCGTGGCTTTTCTAGCATAAGCCTTTGTAAGCTCTGAGGTGGAATTTGTCGTGAGCAGCTGAGGAGCTCCTGATTATTAAAGTTACCCACCTGGAGTATTTCTGTTGAGAGTGGCAAAGCAATGTTCTGGGAAGTTCATTCTCTCTCAGGTGCTTAGAATTCTGTTGTTATGATTGGTTAATTTGACTACTCTGCCAGGCTCAAAAGGAGCCCTCCTAGAGACAGAAGGAGTCTCTCTGATTGCTGGCTGAGAAAGACGTGCTGCTGATAAAGATATGCTCCTGAGAGACATGTGCTGTTGAGAAGGAGACACCGAGAGACACACACTGCTGGAAGAGAGACTGAGAGACGGCGGGCTGAGAGAGACTGAGTGTTGTCCCTGAACTTAAATTTTAGCCTGGTGCTTCCTTAATAAATCCCATAATCTGTGAGTTCTGTGTGACCACTGCAGCGAATTATCGAACCCAGTAGAAAGGTGGTGGGTGTTGCGGGAGGAACAGTTGGTGTCGAGGTTGATGAAAGGGCTAGAGGGAGGCAGCATGTCTGACCTCACAGGAATAGGCCTTGGGCTAATGATGGTGATTCTGCCTTCCTCCTGTGTGGCTAGAGGAGGTCGGAAGATGTGGCCTCCTTGACCCTTTGGCATCTGTCCTTCATCAAAAGTGATGTATTAAAGTCTCCTATTATTGTGGACTTGTCCATTTCTCTTTTCAGTTCTGTTAAAATTTGATTTATGTGCTTTTAGGCTGTTTCACTGGGTACATAGATATTTAGTATGGTTATGTCTTCTTGTTAGATTGACCTTTTAATCGATATTTAATTTCCTTCTTTGTCTCTTTTGCTGGATTTTGTCTTAATGTCTATTTTATCAGAAATTAATATCGCCACTCCTGGCCTTTTTTGGTTGCCATTTGCATGGTATTTGTTTTTCCTTCCTTTGATTTTTAGTTTATTTTTGCATTTGTATCTAAGGTGTGTCTCTTGTAAAGTGGATGGCATCTGCTGAGATATCAGAGCTTAGTCTTATTGGTTCTCCTTTGTGGGTTATTTTTAATTTTTCTCAAGGTGCTTTCTGGATTTTTTCTTTGTGTTTGGTTTTGAAAAGCTTGATTATGATATGCCTTAATAATGTTCTTTTAGAGTCTGTCCTGTTTGGGGTTTGTTGAGCTTCTTGAATGCTTATCTTCTCATTATGGAAGTTTTCTTCCAAAAAAATCTTTGACAATTTTTTGGTGCTTTTTTTTTTTTTTTTCTCTTCCTGTTCTGAAATTTCTATCACATATAAGGTATTCCTCTTGATGGTTTTCCACATAATTCTTGGCCTTTCTTCTTTCATTTTTTCCCATTCTTTTTTTCTTATTGTTCCTCTAATGGATTAGTATTAAGAGATTTATCATTAATTTTGCAAATTCTGTCTTCCATTGATCCAGTTCTATTTGTTTGCCCTTCCAATTCCTTATCTATTTCTGAAATTTTAGTATTATTCTTCTGAATTTCTATTTGTTGTTTTTTGTATGGTTTCTAGTTTTCCTTTTATTTTGTCAATTTATTCTTTTATTATTTCTTTGAACTCTTAAAGAATTTTGTGCATATGTTCCTTGATTTTGTCTGTGGTTTCCTTTATCTTTCTCTTAATCTGTTGAAGGTACCTAAATATAATTCTTTTGAATTCATTATCAGGTACGTACCATTTCTTCCTCTGGAAGATTTTCTGACCCTGTATTTTGGTCACTTAATTGAGCCATCTTGTCCTGTCTTTGTGTGTGACTTGAAATTTTCTGTAGTCCCTGAGACATTCTGGCATTATTGTATTTATTTCTTGATTGTATGTTGTCAGCTGGTAACCAAAAAGTTTAACAGTTCAAACCTACCAGCTGCTCCACAGAGAAAGATGAAGCAGTCTGCATCTGTGAAGACTTACAGCCTTGGAAACCCTATGGGGCAGTTCTACTCGGTCCTATTGTGTTGCTAAGAGTTGGAATCAACTTGATTGTGGTGGGTTTGGGTATTATGTTGTTTTGCTTCACTCTGATTGTTTTGTTTTGTTTTAACATATGTAGACAATGTAATGGCCATGTTACTCTGGTCCCTGGTTTGGCAACACTGGGGTGCTCACACCTGTATCTGGCAGATTTGGTAGAGGGTGAGATTGTGGCCAGGAGTACTCTGATTGCTGGTCATGTAGAGCAGCTGAGGGTAGAATGGGCTGGTGTTGTCCACCGTCTTTGTTGATCCAGTGGTGCTGGAGTGGGTGGTAGCACTTGCCTAGCAGGTTGGGTGGCAGGTGTGGTAGGTATGACTCGATAGGTCTGGCTCTCAAATGCTTGGGAAAAAAATAAAAGGTGTGTGTGGGGGGGAGGAAGAACAAAAACAAGGGAGGGAGGGAGAGGGGAAAGATCTAAGAAGAAAGAAGAGAAGAAGGGGAAACAAAAGCAGCAGTTTGGCACAAGCACTAGCCACATGGCTGTGGTGGGGATATGGTGCTTGCTCCCTTGGTGAGTGCACTGCCAGTCTCAGAGGGGCTGGGGCAGGCGCTGATGAATGTGGAGGTGGCAGCAATCAGGACACCCTCTCCACAAGGTCAAAAGAAAAGAAAAATATTGAGGGAAAGAGCAGCAACAAATAAAAGAAGACAAAAAATGATGAGGAAGAAAGAATTATGAAGATAAAATAAAGGAAAACAAAACAGAAAAGTGACACAGTACTGGTGCAAGTATTAAGCACTAAAAGTGGCTACAGCAGGAACAGTGAGCTGCATCTGTGGGAGCATGCACCGCTCTCTGTGGAAGGATGGGGATGGGCACTGTCTACTGCTGGGTCCATGGGGGGCAGACACCTGGTCCGCAGGATCAAAATAAAAAACAAAGGAGAGAAGAGGCAGACAGGAAAAAAGGGGAGAAGAGGAAAGAACTAAGAAGAAAGAAAAGTAAAATAACAGTACTGATGAAAGTGCTTACTGCCAGCCATAGCTGCAGCAGGAACTTGCACTGCTGACTAGGGAGAGTGGAGGGTGGGCTCTGCTGCCTGCAGAGGCAGCAGGGGCTGGGCTCATGCTCCAGGGGATCAAATAAAATAGTTTAAAAAGGGGTATGGAAGAGGAAGAAAAGAAAAGAGGTGAAAAAGGAAGACCTAAGATGAAACATAAAACAGAAAAGAAAAAAAAAGCAGCATAGCACTGGTGTGGGGGGAAGTTTTGACCAGCCACTGAGTGGGTTGGGGTGGAGGACCATGCCTCTAGTCACTGGCAGGTTGTACAGGGTAAAGAGGACAGAGGTGTGAATCTTTCCAGACACTGATCACTAATGTGGGTGCTGGTGCAGTCCTGGGCAAGCGGAGCTGGCTATCTGATTCTTGTGCCAGTGGGAATATTGCTTGCAGTAATTCAGAATGATTGTGCTATCCTGGTTGGCAGTTCAGTATTCTGTATGTCTCCTTGTTTGCTGTTTTCATTCATTTTCTTCCTCTAATCGATGTCTGATCTACTTCTTTAGCCTTTCCTTTGAAGTTCTAGGTTGTAGGATTGTTATTTAATATCTGTTTCATTTGGTTTCTTGAGTCTTTATTGTAAAGAGTCTGGATTATGTAGCTTCCTAGTCCTCCATGTTACATCCTCCTGTAGACTTCCTCCTTAGGTCTCAACTAGTGTACATACTTAACTTTTAATCAGAGTGAAAAAAACTAAGTTTTAATTAAAATAAGAGCTTTCTGTCATGCCTCTACACGCTCTAGTGGCACAGTAGTTAAGCTTTGGGCTGCTAACCAAAAGGTCATAGTTTGAACCCACTGGCAGCTCTGCAGGAGAAAGCTGAGGCAGTCTGCTTCCGTAAAGATTTACACCTTGAAAACCCTATGGGACAGTTCTGCATTCTCCTACAAGGTCTATAGGGTCACAATGAGTCAGAATCAACTTGATGGCAATGGGGTTTTTTTGGTGGTTGTTTGGGTTTTGGTTAAAACCAAACCAAACTCACTGCTGTCAAGTCAGGTCCGACTCATAGCAACCCCTCCTTGGGTTTCCGAGGCAGTATCTCTACGGAAGTAGATTGCCCCATCTTCCTTCCGAGGAGTGGCTGGTGGGTTTGAACCACCAGCCTTCTGGTTGCAGTCAAATGCCTTAGGCACTATGCCACCAAGTTATGCCTCTAATAATATTCATATATTTATTTTCTATTATCTTCTTTCATGTAGCTACTAAATAAGATTTGATGAGTCAGTCATATTCCACTAATAATGTGTGTAATTACATGTATCTAAACTTCTGGATTAAAATGAGGATTTTTAATAAATATTAGTGGTATTCATCAAACTGGCAAAAATCAGTCATTGAGAAGTTAGCCATGAATGGAATTACTTTGGTCATTTTCAGTTGTTTCTTATGCTAGAACATAACATAAATAACAGATTTTTTCTAAATACCTTTTTATTTAATTATTTTGTATTATCATTGTGTTATAGTTTGATGCTGTGTGAATGTAATTTTGAAAGCTAATAATATAGCATTGTTTTTTGATGATATTGTTTGCTGTTTTGAGAGTATTTGGATTCTTGGTTTGGAAATCTTAAAAAAGTAATAAAATTAGTAGTCACATAAATATCTAACATTTTGGCAATGCCATGTATGCTTAACATATCATTTGAAGGTTATCTGAATTTTAATCTGACTTAGAAAAAGACAAAACAAATTACAGTTGACCCTTGAACAATGTGGGGCTTGGGGTGCCAACCCCTTGTGCAGTTGAAAGTCCACGTATAACTCTTGACCCTAAAAAAAACTTAACTCCTAATGGCCTACAATTGACTGGAAGCCTTACCAATAACATAAACAGTTGATTAACACACTTCTTGCTTTACATTTAGTGTATCTTCATATCTTCGCATGGGACACTCACACATACATAAAAGAGATAAGTTTATTAGCTGCGTGGCTTGATGATCGTTTACTGTTCATTAAGTGGAGGTGGATTATCATAAAGATCTTCACCCACATCATCTACACGTTGGGTAGGCTGAGGAGGAGGATTGGCTGGTTGTGCAGAGGATGGCAGAGGTGGAAGAGGTGAGGAAGGAGAAGCAGAGGCAAGAGAGGCAGGCCCATTTGGTGTAACTTACAGAAATATAATTTCTGCATGACTTTTTTGCTTTTTCCTTTCTCCAAAAATGTTTCTATATGGTACCAATCCTTGAAAAATATCCACATATAAGTGGACTCACACACTTCAAGCCTGTGTTGTTCAATGGTTAGCTATAATATATTCTTTTTAAATATAAATACATTTTTCCCCACAATTTTAATTTATATAGTTTTACATGTTTTAAGTTGATATCTCTTTTCTTCTATGTTCTTCCCTCAAGAAAACACTTATCAACAGGATATGTGATCAAGTATTTTCCAGATTCCCAGACTTCATTCAGAAAAGCAAAGATGCAGCCTTTGAAACAATTTCTGACCCAAAATACAGTGGAAAAATGAAGGTAAGTGCTTTTCTTTCAGGTTGCATACAGCCAGAGACAATATCCAAAATATTTATCAAATAAATGGCCAATCAATGAGAAGAGAGGGTGGCCAAAGACACTTGCTGGGGTTGTGTCAGCATTTGCTAGTTTACTGTCAACCCTGCATAAAGATAAGTGCACATGCAAGTTCTTAGTTAGTAGTAGTTGCATCATATGTACTTGAAGTTTTCCTATTTGTGTAATCAATTCATGCCCTGTCAAAATGTATGTTGTTACCACGTTTATAATAGCTTGACCTCACATGTTCAAGGAGATACCTTCAAGAAGTATAAATGCTAATGTTGTTGTTGTTATGTGCCATCGCTCCTTGGGTTTCCGAGGTGGTATCACTATGGAAGTAAATTGCCCAACCATCCTTCCAAGGAGTAGCTGGTGGGTTTGAACTGCCAGCTTTCTGGTTAGCAGTCAAGTGCCTTAAGCACTACGCTACCAGAGCTCCCAATGATAATGCTAAGTGGAAGAATAGGAGTAGGTTTTAGCTTGGAATTGGAGAAATCAATTTCTTGATGAGTTAAAGGTTGACAAGGCCTCTGTGTCTAGACTGAATTTTCTGCCTCTTGTTTTTACTTGCCAATCCAGATTGTAAAGTTACTAAATCTTCACACTGATGGCAAGGGAACATTTGTTTTATACAGGGAAACTGACCTGTAGGTGTGCTATTCTTAGTGATGCATTACTGAGGAGGGAGTGTGAAAAGTAAGGCTAGATTTTCTAACCAAGACCTGCGCCTCTGGGCATTGCCCTGGACAAGAGGCATAAAATGCTAACAACTTCCAGCCTCCTCGAAACAGAATTAGTTTGCTTAACGCCTTACAAACTATCAAGAATCTTTATTTTTGGATTTAAAGATTTTTTACAGAACAATCCCAACTTTAAGTTATAAATAAGAAAAAGGTAAGTTATTTCTTTTGGCAGATGGAATAAGAAAGTAATTCAAAGTAATCAATTTTTTTTTTTCTCTCAATATTCTGGAAATATTTTTAACAGTTATACTATATAAGCTCACTGTAGTTTAAATTACTTGAGACCTCTGAATTGTTTTAAAAACCTGTGTGTACATTTCTTAAATAAAGAAATTTGTGTCTGTGAGACTATCACATGATTTATTATCACAACAAATAATTTAAATCCAATAAACTTTTCTAAGGATAGTAAATCCTTTTATCATCCATTTTATTGACTTTTATTTAATTATTTTAAAATTAAAAAGTATAAAAAGCCCAATTAGTTTAGAACTGGGCCCTTACTGTTCTATAATTTAAGCCAATAAAATATTTCCAGAAATCATTACCTCCATTAAAAATTGCCTTATCCATTGCTGTTCATTTAAACTGTACTCATTGTGACTCTTTACTAAAAAATTACAGTCTTAAAATTAAGTGGAATTTTGTAATTATACACTTAATTTTCTTACATATCTATTAAATATATGATTTAAACTTTTAATTAGAGTTCTATATCAGAGAATAATGGTATCTGGTTAAGATAATTATTAGATTTACTTTTTGTTATGATTTTTAGAAGGGAAAAGCAAACATAAATTGTAGCTGGAGACAGTAGGTATGTTTTTATGTCAAAGAAGCAAGTAATGTATTAATTTTGTGTGATAGCACTGATGAACAGGACAATTATAGTAATAAGTCAGGGATATATTTGTAGGACTGTGTTTTATCATTTGATTAACAACATGATCTGATGATGGACCTATAAAATTATCATACAATTATTGCCTATGAGGTTAAGAGTTCCAAATGACTGAGTTGCATGGACTTCTTGAATTCAGTTCAGGTGATGAAAGATCCTGGTCTTTCCTAAAGGCCAGCCTGGAGCTGTAGGGAATCTCTGCATAGTGTCTTCTTTGACTGTCACAGCCACAAAGCTACACTGATGAATCCTAGCTCTTTTTCTCGAGTAGCAAAGTCTTTGTTGACTTCAGCTATCATTTCAGGGCATGGTCACAAATTGCTCTCATTCTCCTATTAAGAATCCTCACTTTATTTCCCTTGGTAAATGCCAGAGTCACTGGATGTCAGGGAAAAGAAAGAAAGAAAGAAAAAAACAACTAGGAAATCCAGCGATGCTGTAATCACATAAATCATCTTTCTAGAGCTATCTGACTAATTTGAGAAAATTAGTGGTGAGATTCCTTAGCTATGAACACCCCCACATTTAGGACTCCTTTACAGGTAGGTTTTCCTGTTCTGCAGAGGACAACTATTTTGATAAAATGTTGGGTCTATAAGGTTAAGATTCAGATCTATAATGTCATTTTTGAAGTTTTCTGGTAAGGGATATTAGTGTATAATTATTCATTGAGTTAGTCTATTTTTAAAAAATTGACCCTAATAAATGCCTCCAGTCTAAAAGAGTTCCCTTTTCTTATCACTTTTTTTTTCTGTATAATCTTCAAGAATATTTAAAATCACAAATAGGTCTGATACCACTCTAAACAATCAGAGTGAGTTTCTGTATATCTCCTTGATTTAAAATGTTAATGGTTTATATGAAATTGTAATGCACATACTTCATATAAAACTAAAAAAAAAAACAAATCTACATATAGAATCAGTTATTTTATTTAGAAAAGGCTAATACAAATAAACGTACTTTATATGTTCTCCAAGTATTTAAATTTACCTGATCTGTGATATTTGTATTTACCTTTTGATTGGCTATCAGAATAGAATTTATTTTTTAGATTTCATAGCTTTTTTAGAGTAGAGGTCAAAGTTAGTGTAACTTAAAGATAGTGTTATGTTGAGTATAAGTTTTCCTTACTTAAAATTTACATTTACGTAAATAAAATTGCTTAAATGTTTATTGCATAGCTCAGAAAAACTTTAGACTTAGCACAGAAAATTGTTCTTTTTTTCCTTTGTGGATTGCTTTTCCATGGTCTTCTAAAGCTGTTATTGCCAGATGTGGAAATGCTTATTTAAAAAACCATATCACTGTTAATTCACTAGTCTCTGGATTATTTGCTTCCTCCCAGAAAACATCATGTGTGTGAAAAGATTATTGGCATTTTGAGATTGAAATTGAATCTGGATGTCAGAGCTTACTGTAAACAGAGAAACAGGGGAGAAAGTGAGAAGAGGTGTATATCTGACTGCTTATTTTTAAAAAAATAAATATCAAGACTTTTAGAACCTCAATGTAATTGAACACATTTCATTACATCTATCTAGAGAAAATTTAAATACTTCCTAAAAGGAATCCTGCTCTGTAATTTAGTATCTTAACATATTGTAGGTATAAAGAAAATGTATTTTGGAAATTAAATTAATCCATTTAAATGCATCCCATGATCTAAATGCTTCCTTTTTATTAAAACCAGATGAGATGAAATAAAAGTCTTTGGGAACTTTACCTCTTCACTGACAATATGATTGTTAATAACATTTGATGTAATATTTAATACTTTATTTCTCTAACTTGGCCAAAATGAAGAGAATTAGGAGAGGTGACTGAGGTTAGTGTTTATAAAACTAATTTTTATGAAATTCTCAAGTGATGTTTTCTGTATCTAAAGTGTGCTTTTATTTGGAACAGCTTCTCTGATGTTCTGTGGTTCATTTCCAGGTCCTTCAGCAGCTTTTAAATCATTGTAGAAAAAACAAGGATAAAGTTCTTCTTTTCTCTTTTTCCACCAAGGTGAGTTTTGTCTGAAGTATATGCCTGATTGGCCCCCGCCCTAAGTCCTGAGGTATAAAGTATAAGGTACATAAACAGCTACCAGCCACATTTTCTGTCTTATACACACTGTAGGAATTGGTAGTGAGATAGGCAACATGAAGTTTGAAAAGAGTTACTTAAATCTTGCTTATGCCATGCTTACTGTCAAATAGAACACTCAGAGATTCATTTTTATTTTCTCTTGGTGTTTTTGTTAGTAATAACTGTTCTGTAAAACATTTTAGAGATTTTAGAATTTAGAAAATAGCACAAGTAATAAAATACAATTATACATGATTTAGCCAATAACTTTCTTTTCATCTGGTTTTGATAGTTTCTTTTAGTTTAAGAAAATGAAAAATTGATACCCCCCTCCCACCTTTGGAAAGGTTGTTTTGGTTTTTAAAGCAAAAGTTGCTGAAAGTTAAAATCAGTTTCAGGATAATGAGGAGAAACATATGGATCAGAAGTGAGAAAACTGTATCTGTTGCTCCTATAATTATAGGAAAGTAATTGTGAGCAACAGTGACCTGATCTCTGTAATAGTATGAAGCACATTCAGGCCAGAATTGGTATTTGCCTGTCTCTCTCCCTTTCTTCTAGTTGCTCGATGTGCTGCAGCAGTACTGCATGGCGGCTGGGCTCGATTTCCGACGACTTGATGGGAGTACAAAATCAGAGGAACGAATCAGGATCGTGAAAGAGTTCAACGGTACACAAGATGTCAATATCTGCCTCGTCTCCACAATGTAAGGCAATAAAGTCTGCTCATTTGATCTTTATCTAATTGCTTTTAAGATTTAGAATAGTATTTTTTAAATGAAAACAGTCTTAATTGTCAGTTGTTACTGTTTATATTGCTTTGTTTTATTTGACTTTAAGGTAAAGCAGCAACAATGCTATTAATTATAACTTAAGTAACAGTATCTTGTGTTTTACCTACCTTTTCTTTCATTTCCTTTACCGTCACAGAATTCTCCTTATAAGTCTAGGTTTATAAAGATAGCAATAAGAAAGTGGATATTTCTTCCTACCATTTTCTGTGGCAATATTTTGACTCACGTCTTGTGGTCCGAATGATCAGACTTCTTATTAACTGGATAACTGAGAATCGTTTGTACCAGTGGCTTTCCCGCTGTGCTCAGGAAGCTCTGGAGAGCCCGCAGATCCTGGGGCAGGTCTCTTACCTCCCATGCCTTTAGCTTTTCTCAACCAGAACTCCTCCAATTTTACAGGTTTTATAAAAGGTGGAATCAATTCAAATACCTATTTATGAATCTCTATGTAATAGCTTTTTAAAGAATATACATGCTCTAGAGAAACACTTAAATCAATATTAACACTTAAAATTAATCCCTTTTTTGGAGTCACAAATCCATAATTTCTGACATCTAATATGCAAGAATTCTGTAGATTCACTCTTACTTTCTTCCAAAGAGAATTTCAAAGGACTATAAAAATAAACATATGTAAATAGAAAAAAGCAAAACTGAAATCAGAATAGAAGTCACTTAAAATGAGGAATAAAGTGGTACATGGAACAAGTAAGTGCCCAGTCCTTTGCCATCTTCCTGATCGTTGGTTGTGTTTGAGTCCTCTGGACTTAAAACACACATAAGCATTCTTAATTTTTAACTTATGTTTTTCAAAGTAATAAATGTATTTAAATAACAGATCAAAGAGTACTGAAAGCTTATGATAAACATCAGTCCCTCACTCTTCTTCCACTCACCCCAGTCTAATTTTCTCACATCCGTCAGAAATTTCCTATCTCTTTAACTCTGTCAAAAATTGCTATTTAATCCATCTATTGAGTTTGTAATTTTTGAAGGCTGTAGTTTTCATTTTTAGAAGCCCTATTTTATTCTTTTTCAAATCTGCTTGATCTAATTTTTACTTGTGTCTTGTTCTTTATGAGTTCTAGCCTTTCTTTTGTTTTTTTTTTAGTCATTTAAATCATACTCCTTTAAAAATTGCCTTTTGAATGGTAATTTTGCTCTACTGACTTCTGTACTCAGGGGTGCTCGGTTTGTTGTTTCCTTTGGCTCTTGCTTATGGTAGATTGTTTTTTCACATGTTTTGTGATTTTTTTTCTTTTAATTTCGAGTTTATCTTCAGTGGGATTTTTTTCCTCTGTGGAAACTCTTTGAAGACTGGTTGTTGAGTTTTCCACTAGTGTGGTTTTGCCTTTGCTTCTGTTAGGCATCCCAGCTGAGGCAAGGGAAGACGTTTTGGATACTTGTTTTCCTGTGACTGAATTTAAGGATTCATTTATTGCATAAGTCTGTACACAAAGAACATAACATAATAAATACATTCTTCACCTGTGTTTTGAAAAGGCACCTAAGCAATAACCAGAACCAATTGTGTTAATTTTTCTTCTTAGACATTACCTTGAATTGTAAATGTGGGCCTAAATCCACATTGGGCTCGGGACTTGACTTCCCATTTTCCATAGCCATCTCTCTCTCGTTTTTCCCCCTTCATTTAGTCTTGGTTGATACAAACTTCTTTGCCCTACTGTGGTGTGCAGATTCCCCCCACCCCTTTTCTACCTTTGTAAAAGCAGAGAGCTCAGTAAAGCAGTGAAGGGGCCATTTAGTCCTAGTGAGAGATGACTTGGCCTATGGTGGTGATGTTGGAATGGAGAGAAGTGAATAGATTCACTCTTGATAAATTTTAGAGGTTATCAGTGGTGAGGCCAAAATCATAATGAAACATATTTTCAGTTGTCTTAACTTGATTAGCTGGCTGGTTAATGGACTATTTATTGTGTTGGGCAAGGAGTGGATTTTCAGGAGAGGATCTAAGCTTCAGTTTTGGATATAATAGCTTTGAGATGTCTGGCTGAGATGTCAAATAGGTAGTTGGCATGTGAATCTAGAGCTCAGAAGAGAGGCCTGGCCTGGTAAAATAACTAAGTAAATTTCAAGAGTCACCTGATAAGGCTACCTGGGGAGAATGTACAGAGAAAATGAAAAGACGAGTCAAGGGATACACCATGTAAAGCCACTTAGAAGAAGAACATGCAACAAAGAGGCAGAGAAGAATTGCCAGTGAAGTAGCTAGGCAGCTAGTATAGTGCAGTGTTACAAAAATCAAGAGAAGAGAATATTTAAAGAAGGAAGGACTTTTCAACTATATTGAATTCTTCTGGCAAGGATAACTGAAAGATATTCTTTGGGTTTGATATTCATTGGTGACCTTGGTAAGAGTAGCATTTGAGGAGTGATGGTGATGGAAAGCAGTTTCTAGCGTGATAAGGAAAGAACTACACGCAAGGAGATGGAGACCTTATGTGTAGCAATTTTTTCTTTTTTTCCAGGAAATGTGGCTATGAAAGGAATCAGAGAACAAGGGGAAGTAATTAAGAGGGAGTATGGATTTTTGTTGTTTTTAAGATAGAACTTTGTTGATGAGAATTAGTGAAATAACTTAAATGCTTTAAATTCTTATTTTAAAAGTTTTGTTTGTTTGTTTGTGAGACAGATTAAGAGATTGAGGTCTGATGTAGAAAGCCACTGTTGTTGTTGTTGTTATGTGCAGTCGAGTCAGACTCAACTCATAGCGACCCCTCCTTGGGTTTCCAAGGCAGTATCACTAGGGAAGTAGATTGCCCCATGTTCCTTCCAAGGAGTGGCTGGTAGAAAGCCACTACAGGATGATAAACAAAGAGCAGCAGTTGAGCCAAAAGACCATATTGTTAATAAAAATGCTAATATTGATTCCCAGAGCCTGGTATAAAGTACCAGTACAGTAATAGGGCTGCCATAATAATAATATTCACTATTATTATTACTGTTAACTTGTTAGTTCATTTCATTGTTGGGAGTGGACTGTTTAACATTCATTCTGTATTTGCAAGTCTGTTCTATTTG
The DNA here is from genome assembly GCF_000298275.1 of Orycteropus afer afer. Classification (NCBI taxonomy): domain Eukaryota; kingdom Metazoa; phylum Chordata; class Mammalia; order Tubulidentata; family Orycteropodidae; genus Orycteropus; species Orycteropus afer. Next base: position 27,097,234 of record NW_006921592.1, read on the forward strand.
GTGAACATAAAATCTGTCAGAATATTCTTCCTAGTTGAGTTAGTTGGTGTAGGGAGACATGGAGTGATATGTTATATTATGTTATGTTATGTTATGTGCCATCAAGTCGGACCCGACTCATAGCGGCCCCTCCTTGGGTTTCCGAGGCAGTATCACTACAGAAGTAGATTGCCCCATCTTCCTTCCAAGGAGTGGCTGGTGGGTTTGAACCGCCAGCCTTCTGGTTAGCAGTTAAGTGCCTTAGGCATTATATAAAGCCTAAATACACTTGGATGCTGGGTTGAATATAGGATGGGGTAGTATGTATTCAGGATATTGCCAGTATTCAGGATACTACCTGATGAGTTGATGAAAGATAAAAAGATTCATTAAATGTTTATTAATTAAATTTATTAAATTGTTCCATGGTCATTTATTTCTAGCTGTCTCCCCTTCCCCAAATATTACTGTATTTATTGGTTTAAAGCTATTTGTGTCCATGTATTTTAATAAAGGAGTTGTACTTAAAGTTCAGAAATTCATGTTTAAAATCTGCATTTCAAGCAGAAGTCAGCTACATAATTTACACCATGTGTTTGAGATAGATAATAGCACAACTTTGGAGCAGGATATCTAAATTTCAGGATCAAATTTTAAATTAAATTTCCATTTACTAATATTTATACACAGAATAATTTTAAAATGAATGTCTTGATATCAGGAGCCCTGGTGTCTTAGTGATTAAGAACTGGACTGCTGGCCAAAAGGTCAGTGATTCAGACCCACCAACTACTCCATTGGAGAAAGATGTGGCAGTCTGTTTCCTTAGAGATTAAAGTCTTGGGAACCTTACTCTGTCATATAGGATTTCTATAAGTCGGAATCAACTCGATGGCAACGGGTCGTGATAACACCTTTAAATTTTTGAGAACTATATTCGTAAGAAATATTTGTTAACATTGACAGTGCCTTCCCACCTTCGCCTGTTCAAATTTTATGATCCAGACCCTCCATAGATAACTAACTTTATGTTTATCAGTAAGTCTTACTGTGTTTTAAGTATCTCATGATTTCCATTCCTGGAAATGCTATAACTCTCTTTTAGCTTTTTCATTTTCCTTACTACATTGCCAATAGAAATAAAAAGTTGCTATTTTGAAATGTCATGCCCCCTTTCCCTTGAATCAAATCTTATTACTATCTTGGTCATCTTACCTCTTTACCCACATTCCTAAAATTTTAGAAGAAAACTTTTGTTCACTATAAAATGTTACGGTTTGCATTAGCTTTTTATTGCTGAGTCTAATAGGAACTCATATCCATTTTGGTATAACATCTGCTTATTTGTTACTTTTCTTTTACTTTGATCAACTTTTCAGGACCAATTTTACTATCAAAAAATCAGAGATTTTTAGTTTTTTTTTTTATTACTGAAAATAATGAAAAATATCTTACATGTTTCTTTTAGACTTCAGACTGCCAAGATTGATTTTCTTCTGAAAATATGGAGTCAGTTAAAAAATAACATGTCAGTAAGGAGCCTCATTTTAAATGAAATAAACCGCCTACTATGATATATTATATTGTTGTTTTGGTGATGTGGGTTAAAATGTGCATATATTGAGGAGTTAGTTAACTAGATAGTATTGATGGTCGGTCCTTATGATCAGTGAGTATAAAGAGCTCTGGTGGTACTGTAGTTAATAAAGCATTGAGCTGCTAATGAAAAGGTTGGCAGTTCTAACTCACCCAGCAGCTCTATGGGAGAAAAAGCCTTTATGAACTGCTTCTGCAAAAATTACTACCTAGAAAACCCTGTGGGTCAGTTCTACCCTGCCACATGGAGTCACTACAGTTGAAATCTACTTGACAGCACCTACCAACTAACTGTTCTAACCACAGGAGTCCTTGCCAGCCATATATGGTTAAACACTAGACTAACTGAAAGGTTGTGGTGTGAACCTACTCAGAGGGATTTCAGAAGAAAGGCCTGGCAGTCTGCTTCCAAAAGGTTGACGCTTTGAAAACCCTATGGAATGCAATTCTACTCTGTGTGTGGTGTTGGCATGTTGGCATCTACTTGACAACAACTGTTTTGGGTTTTTTGGGGTTTTCTTTTATTGTATTCTAATACAGCTCAGAATTCCCAGTATTATACAACATTTAATGTTTAATATATTTATTTGCAAGTTCTAAGAATTTCAAAAGAATAACATTTTGTTTATAGTTTTAAAAGCACTCAGTGAATGGACTGAATTATTTTTATTTCATCCATGAATGTTTTAGTGTATGTCTCTATAAGATATGGTCCTCTTTTTCATAATAAAACCATAATACTATTATCACATTTAAAAAAATTAAGGATAATTTCTTAATAAATTAAGGATAATTTCTTAATATTAGCAAATATCAAAGCAGCGTTCATATTTCCTCTATTATCTCACAGTTTTTTTCTCTGTAGTTTGCTTGAGTGAGGATCCATTTAATTCATTGTGATTGGTTTATATATCACTTACCAAACCGAAAAATCAAGCTCACTACTGTTGAGTCGGATCTGACTCATAGCAACCCCTCCTTGGGTTTCAGAGGTGATACCGCTACAGAAGTAGGTTGCCTAGTCTTCCTTACGAGGAGCAGCTGGTGGGTTTGAACCACCAGCCTTCTGGTTAGCATTCTGCTGCTGTAGTTGTTATGTGCTGTCAAGTTGGTTTTGACTCACAGTGACCCTGTGTACAACAGAATGAAACACTTCCTGGTCCTGAGCCATCTTCACAGTTGTTGCTCTTCTTGAGCCCATTATTTCAGTCACTGTCAATCCATCTCATTTAGGGTCTTCTCCTTTTTTTGCAAACCTTCTACCTGGCATGATAGATATCCTTCTCCAGGTACTGATCCCACCCGACAGTATTACCAAAGTATGGGAGATGAAGCCACTCCATTCTCTCTTCTAAGGTGCATTCTGGCTGTACTTCCTCCAAGAGAGATTTATTTGTTCTTCTATCAGTCCATACTATATTCAGTATTCTTCACCAACACCACAATTCAAACACATCAATTCCTCTGCAGTCTACCTTATTCACTGTCTGGATCTGACATGTATATGAGGCTATTGAAAATACCATGGCTTGTGTCAGGTGCACTTTAGTCTTCAAAGTGACACCTTTGCTTTTAAACACTTAAAAGAGGTCTGTGCAGTAGATTTGCCTAGTGCAGTACATTGTTTGATTTCTTGACTCCTGCTTCCATGGGCGTTGATTATGGATCCAAGAAAATGAAATCCTTGACAACTTCAATCTTTTCTCCATTTATCATTGCTTATTGGTCCAGTTTGCAGTATCATTGGTCCAGTTGTGAGGATTTTTGTTTTCTTTATATTGAGGTATAATCCATAGTGAAGGCTATAATCTTTGATCTTCATCAGCAAGTGCTTTAAGTCCTCTTCACTTGCAGTAAGCCAGATTGTGTTATCACATTTTGTTAATGAATCTTCCTGCAATCCTGATGCCTTCTTCATATAGTCTAGCTTCTTGGATTATTATCTCAGCATACAGATTGAGTAAGTATGGTGAAAGGATACAACCCTGTTGCACACCTTTTCTGATTTGAAAACATATAGTATCCCTTTGTTCTGTTCTGACAACTTCCTCTTGGTCTGTACAGGTTCCTCATGAGCACAATGAAGTGTTGTGGAATTATTTTATTCTAGGTCCCTTCCATTTTTGTTTTCTGTTTGTTCTCTCTGTATTTTTTCTTTTTTTTTTTTCTTGACTATGGGTTACTTGGGGAGCTCTGGTAGCATAGTGGCTAAGACACTTGCCTGCTAACCAGACGGCTGGCGGTTCAAACCCACCAGCCACTCCTCGGAAGGAAGGTTGGGCAATCCTACTTCCGTAGTGATACTGCCTCGGAAACCCAAGGAGGGGTCGCTATGAGTCGGGGCCGACTCGACGGCACATAACAAACAAACAAACAAACATGGGTTACTTGAACCATTTTTAGAGTTTTGATTAATCTATAGTGTTTTCTAGTGTGTCTCTTTATATAGAATTTTTAGTGGTTGTTCTAGGTTTTACTTTATACATCTACAACTTACCACAGGCTACATTTTACCAGTACAAGTAAAGTGTAGACACCTTGCCACCCTTTAACACTCTTCACCCTCCTCCATTTATAATATAATTGTCTTAAATATTTCCTCTACATACTTTGAAAATCACATCAGACAATTCTATAATATTTGGTTCCACCATCAAACATCATTTACAAACCTCAGTAGGAGAAAGCATTACCCACATTTTTGTATTTCCCATTGTTCTTTTTTTCTTCCTGATGTTCCCAATATTCCTTCTTTTATTATTTCTTTTCCATTGCAAGAACTGTCTTTAGCTATTCTCTTAGGAATATGCTGGTGATGTGTTCTTATAATTTTCCTTCATCTGAGAATCTTACAATTTCCCTTTTATTCCTAAAAGATGTTTGCACTGGATGTAGAATTCTGGGTTGACAGTTCTTTTATCACTTGAAAATGTCATTCTAGTTTCTTTTGTCCTCCATGGTTTCTTCATTCAGATTGGCATTCCCCTATAATTAGTGTATCCTTTATATCTGTCTGCTTTAAAGAATGTTTCTTTGTCTTTGGTTTTCAGAAATTTAATTATGATTTGTCTTGGTGTGGATTTCTTTGGGTTTATCCTGCTGGGGTATTCACCTTTTACAATCTGTAGAATTACCAGATTTGGGAATTTTCAGCCATATTTCTTTGAATACTTTTTCTGTCCTCTCTCTTTTCCTTCTAGAACACTGGTGATATGAATGTTAGCTGTTTTGCCATTGTCCCTCTGTTCATGTTTTTTTTTTTTTTTTCTTTTTCATCTGTTTTCTCTCTGCTGTTTATAGTCAGCAAAAGATACTAATGTGTGCTTAGATAAACTGATTCTGTCTTCTGTCATTCTCTCTATTATTGAGCCTGTCCAACAAGTTATTCTTTGTTTGTTTTTCATTTATTGTATTTTTAAGTTGTACAGTTTTCAGTTGGGTGTTTTTCTTTCTTGCCGAGACTTTCTATTTTTTAAGATTTGTTTCAAATATGTTGTAATCTCTTGGTGAAGCACTTTTATGATGGCTGCATTAAAATTCTTGTCAGATAATTGCAACATCTGATTCATCTCAGCGTTACCATATGTTGATTGTCTTTTCTTATTCTGTTTGAGATTTTCCTGATTTTTGGCATGACAACTGATTTTTTTAATTACATCCTGGACATTCCAAGTATTATGAGATTGCATATCTTATTTAAAATCTTATGTTTTAGTAGTCTCTTCTTGGGAGCTCTGGTGGTGTAGTTCCTAAGGCATTTGACTGCTAACCAGAAGGCTGGCGATTCAAACCCACCAGCATCTCCTTGGAAGGAAGGTTGGGCAATCTACTTCCATAGTGATACCACCTCAGAAATCCAAGGAGGGGTCGGTATGAGTCAGATCCAACTCGACTGACATTTATCAATTTTATTTTTAGTAATCTCTTATAATAGCATGACAGCCGGGTGGATATGTAAATCCAGTTGGGGCCATCAGTTTTTCTGTGATGTTTGAGAAGAATAAGACAGTTATTGTGTAACATTTTTCTAGGGTGAGTCTTTCCTGGTTCTTTATGCAAAGGGAGATGGCTTTTTTTAGCTGGGCCTGTTGGCATTTCCAGTTTGCTGTCCTCCCCAGAACCCTGTCTGGGATTTATTGGGTGAAAGAAAGCCAGAGAACTCACTACCATAACATTCCTTTGGTCCTCTGTATGCTACCTGGTCTGTCTTCTTTCCACTTTTCAGAATACTTTTGTTTTTATTTTATATATAATGTTAAGGCACTCCTCGGAAGGAAGATGGGGCAATCTACTTCCATAGTGATACTGCCTCGGAAACCCAAGGAGGGGTTGCTATGAGTCGGGTCCGACTCAACGGCACATAACAACAACAACAAGCAGAAGAAATAGAACAATGTCTACTTCTGTATTGAACTATTAAATGTGTGTATTATTTATTTAACTTGAATATATTAGTAGTTTTTGTTTTTTAAAAAAATTATGTCAGATAAATCTTGCATAATAGTATTTGAATATCCAGAAATCTGTAAAAATCAGCACAATCTACTTACATGGACTCTAATGTTCATTTTTTTTTAGGGATTTCCCAGAGTGCTGGAAAACATTCCATAGATATTCCATTTGTGGCAGATTTTTTTGTTTTATTCACCTTACTTTTATGATGTTAATTTAATATTGTATGTTCAGGCTATAGAAACCTGATTCAATTGAATTATAACACAGCAGTTAACTTTTGCAGTTTTAATATACTCTTTTCTGTTTCCTCCAGGGCTGGTGGACTAGGCCTCAATTTTGTTGGTGCCAATGTTGTTGTATTATTTGACCCTACTTGGAATCCAGCCAATGATCTTCAAGCCATTGACAGGTATAAAACTGACAAAATTTAAAGTGACAGCAAATACTTTTAATCCTAAAGCAGTCTTGAGATTTCTAGGTTGATTATAGTATGACTGTGATTAGAAGCTAGGAAAACCTTGTAAAAAATTTCTGTTAAAGATAATCCTGGACTCTGAATCCAAATAACAAAATACTACAGAATTCAAGGCAAAAAAAAGCATTAATTAAACAAAGCCAAACAAAACCACGTGTTGCCATCATGTCAATTGCAATTCATAGTGATCCTGTAAAGACAGAGTAGAACTAGTCCATCAAGTTTCCAAGGGTGTAAATCCTTAAAGAAGCAGAGTGCCACAACTTTCTCCCACAGAGTGGCTGGTAGGCTCAAACCACTGACCTTTAGGTTGGCAGCTGAGCACTTTAACCACTGTGCCACCGGGGCTTCCTAAACAAAGCCAAGAAATATATAATCCATCAGGAGAGTGTAACAGTCATTACATAGCAAAACCAGAACTCTTGTAATATGAGCAAAAATGAGCAGATACACAATCGTAATCGGAAACTTAAAGAGTATATAAATTATTGGAATAACACAGTTATCCAGCTTAATTTAATAAACATATATTTTGTATATTAAAATAAAAAAATTGCGATCGAGTCTATTCCAACTCATAGGACCCCTATTTAAGGTGGTAAATCTTTACAGAGTAGATTGACCAGTCTTGCTTCCATAGAATGTCTGTTGGGTTTGAACCACCATCCTTTTCTGGATAGCAGTCAAATGCCTTAGGCACTGTGCTACCATATGTGTGTGTGTGTGTGTGTGTGTGTGTATATATGACAACAGAGAATAACTAGGCTTTTCAAATATTTGTAGATCATTTTTTTAAATGCACGTATATTTTAATAGGAATAAATAACAGTCTAGATTCCATGATTCTAATACAAAAAAAAAAAAAAAAAACCTAGAAAATAACACTAAGCATTTTTAACTAACAAAAAGTCACATGGAAATTTTAAAAATATTTTGGGACAATTTTTGAATTAAAGGAGAAATCAAAAGAGAAAACTTATTATTTAGAAATAAATATCAATAAAATAACTGTGGATCAATACATCTACTCGTCACTTATCAACTACCTTGTTATCCAACATTTTGCATTTATAACAATAGTAAAAAATCTGCTAGCTGACTATTTTTCATATTATTGACATACATTGGGCAATAACGAACATGAAGTTGCAATGTGGGAGAATGCTGGCTGTGATGGTTAAAGTTATGTGTCAACTTGGCTGGGCCATATTTCTCATTGGTTTGGCAATTATATAATGATGTCATCATCTTCCATTTTGTGATCTGATTTGGTCATCCTCCATTTTCACAAAATGCCAATTTTTGCATAACACCTTTGTCTTTGGAACCTAGCTATGTCAATAAGTGCGGAGTGGGTGCATTTACATCTTGATGCTAATACAATCTTAAATTCGTTTCTTAGAAAATATGAAAGATTAAAAGTAAGTGAAAGAAGGATATACTTTAGAAAAGTAAGAAAAAAAACCAATAAAATAAACCTAAAGAAAATAGAGGGAACTGTATACAGATGAAAATATAAATTACTGAGCCAGGAAATTATAGAGCCCAGGAAATGGAAGGACCAGGTGTGGCCTCAGTGTCTTTAGGAGTGGCAGGATATCAAGGTAAAAGGGGGCAGGAGGCAAGGCTAGGCCCCAAGCCCCCTAGAGCCAGGAAAGGGAGGGACCAGGAGCAGCCGGGGGCCACAGAGTGGCAGGTTTCAGGTAGGAATTAGGTAAGAGGAGGGTGCAGAGGTTTCCAACAGCTAAGGGAGACAAACTTGTCTGTCACTCTGTCATCCTGTGAGGTTTGTACATTGCTGTGAGGCTTGAGGCTGTGCCACTGGTGTTTCAGATGCCAGCAGAGTTGCACATGGTGCATAGGTTTCAATGTACCTTACAGACTAAGACTAGGAAGAAGGAGGAGGCCATCCACTTCTCAAAAATTGACCAGGGAAAACCTTATAAATAGCAGAGAAACACTGTCAGGTACATAACTGGGTAACTTTATGCATAGCTTGGAAACATTGTCTGACACAGTGCAGGAAGACTAGCCCCTTGGGTTGGAAGGGACTCAAAAAGGACTGGGAAAGAACTGCTTCATTAGAGTAGAACCAACCATAATGATAGGATAAAGTAATTCTTTCAGAACCTCCATGTGCTGAAGTAGCATGACTCAAATTGAGGAGAAACAGCTGTAAACATCCATTAATAATTGGAACATGGAATGTATGAAGTATGAATCTAGGAAAATTGGAAGTTGTCAAAAATGAAATGGGATGCATAAAGATTGACATCCTAGGCATTAGTGAGCTGAAATGGATGGGTTTGGGGCATTTTGAATCAGACAACCGTATGATCTACTGTGCTGGAAATGACAAATTGAAGAGGAATGGCGTGGCATTTATCATCACAAAGGATGTTTCAAGATCTCTCCTGAAGTACAGTGCTGTCAGTGATAGGAAAATATCCATATGCCTACAAGGAAGACCGGTTAATACGAGTGCTATTCAAATGTATGCACCAACCACCAAAGCAAAAGATGAGTAAATTGAAGATTTCTATCAACTTCTACAGTCTGAAATTGACCAAACATGCAATCAAGATGTGTTGCTTATCACTGGTGAATGGAATGTAAAAGTTGGAAACAGAAGAATCACCAGTAGTTGAAAAATTTGGCCGTGGTGACAGAAATAACACTGGAGATAGCATGATAGAATTTTGCAAGACCAACAATTCATTCATTGCAAATACCTTTTTTCAGCAACACAAACAATATCTTCAGCCAAAACCAGGCCAGAAGCTGATTGTGGAACAGACCATCAACTGCTCATATGCAAGTTCAACTTGAAGTTAAAGACAATTAAAACAAGTCCATGAGAGCCCAAATATGATCTTGAATATATCCCTCCTGAATGTAGAGACCATCTAAAGAATAGATTTGATGTAATTAACACCAATGACCAAAAACCAGAATTGTGGGATGACATCAAGAACATCATCCATGAAGAACAAGAGGTCATTAAAAATACAACAAAGAAAGAAAAGACCATAATGGATGTCAGAAGAGTCTGAAACTTGCCCTTGAGCAAAGAATAGCTAAAGCAAATGGACGAAATGACAAGATAAAAGAGCTGAACAGAAGATTCAAATAGCAGCTCAAGCAGACAAAGCCAATCACCATAATGAAATGTGCAAAGACCTGGAGTTAAAAAACCAAAAGGGAAGAACATGCTCGGCATTTCTCAAGCTGAAAGAACTGAGGAAAAAATTTAAGCCTCAATTTACAATATTAAAAGATTCTACGGGCAAAATATTGAATGATGCAGGAAGCATCAAAAGAAGATGGAAGAAATACACAGAGTCACTGTACCAAAAAGAACTGGTCAATCTTCGTCCATTTCAGGAGGTGGCATATGTTCAAGAACCAATGATATTGAGGGAAGAAGTCGAAGCTGTGCTGAGGGAATTGGTGAGGAACAAGGCTCCAGGAATTGAAGGAATACTCATTGAGATGTTTCAACATACGGATGCCCTGCTGGAGGCACTCACTCGGTTATGACAAGAGATTTGGAAAGCAGCTACCTGGCCAACTGACTGGAAGAGATCCATATTTGTACCCATTCCAAAGAAAGGTGATCCCATAGAATGTGGAAATTATCCAACAATATCATTAATATCACATGCAAGTAAAATCTTACTGAAGATAATTCAAAAACAGTTATAGCAGTATATTGAC
>NW_006921592.1:27108370-27137835 GCF_000298275.1 Orycteropus afer afer
AGAGCTCCTAGACAACGTATAGCATTGGGCAAATTGGCTGCAAGGACCCGTTTCAAGTGCTGAAGAGCAAAGATTCTCCTCGAGGACTAAGATGCACCTGACACAAGCCATGGTATTTTCAGTCACCTCATATGCATGTGAGAGCTGGACAATGAATAAGGAGGACCGAAGAAGAGTTGATGCTTTTTAGCTGTGGTGTTGATGAAGAATGCTGAAAGTACCATGGACTGCTAAAAGAACTAACAGGTCTGTCCTGGAGGAAGTACAGCCAGAATGCTCCTTAGAGGCAAGAATGGCCAGACTTCATCTCACATGCTTTGGTCATGTTGTGAGAAGGGACCATTCCCTGGAGAAGGATGTCATGCTTGGTAAGGTGGAGGGTCAACAAAAGAGGGGAAGGCCCTCATCAAGGTGGATTGACACGGTGGCAGCAGTGATGGGCTCAAGTGTAGCAGGAATCATGGATCTGGCTGAGGACTGGGCAGTGTTTCGTTCTGCTGCACGTAGGGTCACTATGAGTCGAAGATGACTCAATGGCACATAACAAAATAACAGCGACATAAACGTAAATAAAAATTTTAAATTATCTGTTCAAAAAGAATATAATGGTCAAACTTGACAATTCTAAGCCAAGATAAAAAGACAAATACACACGGACCTTAAAAAGCAGAAAGTCTAGTTATCTGCCAATAGTATTTATTTACATTATCTAACTTTTTTTTGTATAGCTTTATGCATATACATTTGAAAATCTACATGAAAAGGACATTTTTTCTAGAAGAATATAAATTATTTAGATTGATTAAAGATGAGGTAAAAAACAAAACAGACAAATAAGCATAGAAGTAACTGAAAGGACAAAGATCTACCACTTAATAAAGGACTTGCCATTTTTGTTATTATGTGCCGTCGAGTCGGATCCGACTCACAGCGACCCCTCCTTGGGTTTCCAAGGCAGTATCACTGCAGAAGTAGATTGCCCAACCTTCCTTTCAAGGAGTGGCTGGTGGATTTGAACCGAAAGCCTTCTGGTTAACAGGTACCTTAGGCATTACGCTACCAGAGCTCCAATAAAGGACTTAGGCCCTGAAGTTTTTTTTTTAAATGAGAAATTTTATTTAATTTTCATCAAACCAAAACCAAACTCACTGCCGTAGAGTCAAACCTGACTCATAGCGACCCCTCGTTGAGTTCCAAGGTGGTATCACTACGATAGTAGATGTTTCAGTGTTATAAAAATGTCAGAAACATTTATTGAACATTTAATATTTACAAAGTGTCACACTAGGTACTCTGGACATTCAAAGGAAATCAGACGTACCTTTTACCCTTATAGAAAATTTGATTATTCATTATTTGCTTGATAGGTATAATTTGTCTTATAACACACTGTGTTATAATGTTATAATACGCTGGGTACAGCCTTATGCAAAGCAAATTAGCATCAGTTCCTTAAGTGGCAGCAAGAATAAAGGACAAAGGCAGTATAATAGCTACCACATACTGAATGTTTACTATAAGCCAGGAACTCTTCTCAGTGTTTACTTTCCATGATTATCATATTTAATACCCAATAATATCATTATGTGATAGACACTATTGTCATAACCTATATTGCATATGAGGAAGATGAGGCACAAAGCTTGAGTAACTTGCTCAAGTCCACAACCAGTAAGTGGCATGGCAATGATCCAAATCCACGCAGTCTGAAGGCAGACGTTATACTTTTAACTAGCGTTTTTTCAATGACAGCAGTCAAGGAAAATGATCAAATGAAAACCACAGACTAATCCTCCGATTCTTTTTCTTACGACATCTGGTGTAATTTTGTACTTTTTCGTGTAGGCTATCAAGAACAAATATGTTAATTAACTTACATATTGTTTAAGTTCTTTGACTTATGGTAAAAATCCATCTCATAAATTTCTGCTTTATGTACCAAAAAATTAATGAGGCATAGGTCCAAAGGCACATATAAAAATCTTGTCTGGAAAGATTAAAAGATGCATTCTAATAGAATCTCTCCCATTTACTAAACTGTGCTGAGCATACACCCAAAGGACATTGACTTAGAGCCATTTCTGATTTTCTTTTTTTTAATTGTGATTTGGGTGAAAATTTACAGAGCAAATTCACTTTCCATATAGCAGTTCACATACACTTTGTCTCATGACCGTTGATCACAAATCACCACAATGCAACAGCTCCCCTCCCACTTTCTCCCGACAGTCACCTCTTCCCCATGTCCATCCCTCCATGTACCCCTGCCCCCTGAGCTGTCTCCCTGTGCATAAACAGCCCTTCTTCCTCCCATAATTGTTCTCTCCAAGGAGTGTATCTACCTCAGCTAAATGTTCAACTCCTTTCCTATGCCTGTCTTTTGTTTGGCAGGAAGCTACAGGTGTGGGTTCAATTCTAGACCTGAAGGGCAGCTAGGGGCCATAGTCTCAGTGGTTCCACCAGGCTGTATCAGACCAGCAAACCTGGTTCCCCTTTTTTTTTTTCCAAATGATTTTGAGTTTTGTTCCACATTGTTCTCCCTCTCTATCCAGGATCTCCTACATAGATCCCCCTCCGAGTGGTTGGTAGCCAGGCACCATCTAGTTCTTCTGTTTACACCCATTTCTGATTTTCTTTAGAGCCCAAATGAATTGTGGGACAGAAAGGGATCATGAGCTCTGTGGAATCCAGGTTTCAGAATGGTAATGTGAATGCAGGTCACTGACCCCTGGCTGTGCTATGTCACAGGAGTCCCGTGCTGCCCTGGGGTTGTGAATAAAGATTTACAGGACTCCTGCCTCTGATAGGGGAGCTCTGGTAGCATAGTGCCTAAGGCACTTGACTGCTCACCAGAAGGCTGGTGGTTCAAACCCACCAGTCACTCCTCAGAAGGAAGATGGGGCAATCTACTTCCGTAGTGACACTGCCTCGGAAACCCAAGGAGGGGTCGGGGTCGCTATGAGTCGAGTCCAACTCCACGGCACATAACAACAACAACAACCTCTGATAGCATAGTGCCTAAGGCATTTGACCGCTAACCAGAAGGCTGGCAGTTCAAACCCACCAGCACTCCTCAGAAGGAAGACTGGACAATCTACTTCTGTAGAGATACCTCCTTGGAAACCCAAAGAGGGGTCGAATTGACTTGATGGCAGTGATTTTTTTTTTAAGATGCCCTCTAGTGAAAACCCTTCTCTGTGGGCAGAAAAGATTGAAAGAGGCAGAGGGAGAAGCTGTGAACACCAAATATAACAACATGAGCGTGACCTTCCAAAAAAAAAAAAACAAACCCAACCTCACTGCCATCAAATCGGATCCAACTCTCAGCAACCTCTCCTTGGGTTTCCAAGGCGTTATCACTATGGAAGTAGATTGCCCAGCCTTCCTTCTGAGGAGTGGTTGGTAGGTTTGAACTGCCAGCTTTCTAGTTAGCAGTCAAATGCCTTAGGCATTATTCCACCAGAGCTCCCTGAGTGTGACCTTACAAGATCAAAAAGAAATTTCAAACTGAATGAAAGAGATCCATATTCATGCCCACTCCAGAGAAAAGTGACCCATTGGAATGTGAAAATTATCAAACAGTATCATTAATATCACACAAGTAAAATTATGCTAAAGATAATTCAGAAACAGATGCAGCAGTACATCAACAGAGAGTCGGCAGAAATTCAAGACAGACTGAGAAGAGGACATGGAACAAAGGATATCATTGCTGATGTAAGAGGAATGTTGGCTGAAATAAAAAAAATACCAGAAAGATGTTTACCTGTGTTCTAGTGACTATGCATAGGTAATTGACAGATAACAATAGGAAGAGTGGAAATTCCAGAACACTTACTTGTGTTCATATAGAACCTGTACATAGACCAAGAGGCAGCTGTTCAAACAGAGCAAAGGGACACTGCATGGTTTAAAATCAGGAAAGGTATGCATCAGCGTTGTATTCTTTTATCATACTTATTCAGTCTATGTGCTGAGCAAATAACTTGAGAAGCTGGACTATGTGAAAAAGAATTAAGCATCAGGACTGGAGGAAGACTGATTAACAACCTGCAGTATGCAGATAATACAACGTTGCTGAAAATGAAGAGGACTTGAAGCACTGACTGATAAAAATGAGACTGCAACCTTCAGAATGGATTAAACCTCAACATAAAAATGATCACAACTGGACCAACATCATAATAAACATATTGATATCAAGGATTCATTTTACTTGCATCCATAAACAAGCCCATGGGAGCAGCAGTCAAGAAATCAAACGAGATTGCATTGGGCAAGTGTGCTGCAAATAACCTATTTGAAATGTTAAAAAAAAAAAAGAAGCAGCAGCAGCTGTCACCTTGAGGACTAAGATGTACCTGACCCAAGCCATAGTATTTTCAATAGCATCATAAGCATGCGAAAGCTGGATAATGAGGAAGGAAGACCAAAGAATTCCACACCTTTGAATTAGGTGTTGGTTAAGAATGTTGAATATATCATGGACTGCCAGAAAAATGAAGAAATCTGTATTGGAAGAAGTACAGCCAGAATGCTCTTTAGAAGCAAGGATGGCAGGGCATCATTTCACATACTTTGAACATGTTATCAGGAGGGACCAGTATCTGGAGGAGATCATGCTGGGTAAAGTAGTAGTAGTTGTTGTTGTTGTTGTTATTATGTGCCATCAAGTCGGACCCGACTCATAGCAACCCCTCCTTGGGTTTCCGAAGCAGTATCACTATGGAAGTAGATTGCCCAACCTTCCTTCCAAGGAGTGGGTGGTAGGTTTGAACCACCAGCCTTCTGGTTAGCAGTCAAGTGCCTTAGCCACTATGCCACCAGAGCTCCTTGGTAAAGTAGAGGGTCCGTGAAAAAGGAGAAGACCCTCAATGAGATTGACTGACACAGTGGCTGTAACAGTGGGCTCAAAAATAGCAACAATTGAGAGAATAGTGTAGGATGAGGTCATGTTTTGTTCTGTTGTACATAGGGTCCCTATGAGTGTGAATTGAATTGATCGCAGCTAACAACAACAGAGAGTGGCATTACAAAGTCCAAAATAAATTTTTTTAGATTTGAACATTTTCAAGCATGTAGGCAGTATGGCCTTACCCATGTTCTCAGCAACTGTAACATTCATGCACCTGGCAGTAGCTGCAGCAAATGGCCCTGGAGTTTACCAGCATGGTGAGTCAGAGTAGAGTTTTAATTAGCTCTATGGTCTGGGTCAAAACCTCTGTTGTGCAAGTCAGTGATGCCTAGGTACCTCCCCACCACCACCACCTACAAATAACTGCTTCCCACCTCTTTTTTTCCTTTTGAACTTTGTAACAGTTTTATTGAGGTATGTGACATGCAATATTCCATAGTGATACTGCCTCAGAAACCCAAGGAGGGGTCGCTGTGAGTCGGTCTGACTCATGGCAAATAACAACAACATGTGCACATATTTTAAATGTACAATTTGATAAATTTTGACATACATAGGGAGCTCTGGTAGCATAGTGGCTAAGACACTTGCCTGCTCACCAGAAGGCTGGCGGTTCAAACCCACCAGCCACTCCTCAGAAGGAAGGTTGGGCAATCCTACTTCCGTAGTGATACTGCCTCGGAAACCCAAGGAGGGGTCGCTATGAGTCAGGGCTGACTCGACGGCACATAACAACAACAACATACCAAAATATCCAAACCCGCTGCCATCAAGTTGAATCTAACTCGTAATGACCCTATAGGACAGAGTAGAACTTACCCATGTGATTTCCAAGGCTTTAACTGCTTACAGACAGAAGCACACTGCCTCATCTTTCTTCCACGGTGCAGCTGGTGGGTTTGAACTGCTGACCTTTTTGTTTAGCAGCCACGTGCTTTAATTACTGCACCACCAGAGCTCCTTGACATATTTATACACCTGTGAAACCATGATCACAAGTTAGTGAATATATCCATAACCCCAAGAATTTCCCTTGTGCTCCTTTGTAATCCTTCCCCCTCCGCCCAGTGCCTTACCATCCCCAAGCAAATGCTGATCTGCTTTCTGACACTGTAAGATTCATTTGGATTTTTGAGAGTTTCGTAAGAATGGAATCATTTGGCAACACGACCCATTCAAAAGCATTAAGATTGCCATAAAACTAGAAATAATGAATTTAGAAAAAGTTTTGGAACACTGGAAGGTGATGTTTATAACAGAAATGAAGTTGATATGTTTTATTTTTTCTACAGTACTTTTCTCTGCAATAATTAATCTTTGTACCTGGATTTCCATTTTTGTTTGTTATTAAATAATACAGCACACCTACACATAAAATGTTTCTTTTAAAATCAATTAAAAATTTTAATATTGTACAGTTTTTAAGTGCAAGAGCTACTTCTTGAACCCAAAGCTGTTTTCACTTGATTTTAGTTTTGCTTTTAA
The DNA here is from genome assembly GCF_000298275.1 of Orycteropus afer afer. Lineage (NCBI taxonomy): Eukaryota > Metazoa > Chordata > Mammalia > Tubulidentata > Orycteropodidae > Orycteropus > Orycteropus afer. The sequence continues at coordinate 27,114,771 of NW_006921592.1, forward strand.
TCTTTTTGCAGAGCATATAGGATTGGGCAGTGCAGAGATGTCAAAGTGCTCAGGCTGATAGCCTTGGGAACTGTGGAGGAGATCATGTATTTACGACAGGTATACAAGCAGGTAAATACATTTCTCTTTTTCTAATTAAAAAGTAAATGCTTGTTTTTAAAAATTAGGGCAAAATTATGTAAAAACAACATTCTACATTTTGCTGTAACAATAATACTGAATTCAGTAAGATGATGAAATATATGAATTTCATATAAAACAAATTGCTTCTTTAGTTCATTGAATTTTAGAGCTGAAAGTTTCTCTCCCTTTTTTAAAAAAAATTTTATTGTGATTTGGGTGAAAGTTTATAGAACAAATTCACTTTCCATATAGCAGTTCATACATATTTTGTCTCATGACACTGAGTACAATTTCTCACAATGTAGTAGCTCTCTTCCTACTTCCCCCCCCCATAGCTACCTCTTCCCAGTGTCCTTCCCTCCCATGCACTCTTGCCCCCCCCCAGCTGTCTCCCTGTGCATACAATGCCCTTCTATTCTCTCATGATTCATCTCTCCAAGGAGTGTATCTACCTAATGTAAATGTTCAGAAGAGCTGAAAGTTTCTTAGAGCAGTACTTCTTAAACTTTAATATATCTATGAATCATCTAGGGATTTGTTAAAATGCAGATCCTGATTTAGTAGGTCTATAGTGCGGCATAAGATTTTGCATTCCTAACTAGCTCTAAGGTATGCCAGTCCTACGAGTCAAAGCTTCCCAAACTGTGAGCCAAGACATAATGGTGTTTGTGCCTCAAGTGGGCTATAAGTGCACTGAGATATTGGTCCCTACAGCTCTCTGAGCAATAAAATCACCTACACCAGCTTCTAGCTTTCAGTAGCCTCCTCTGTTAATTCTAGGAGGCTGTTCATATGTTACCATTTTCTACATGAAACAGATTGGGTAGCACTGCCATGCAATATCTAATGCAACATAATGTTGAACGTAATGAAACTGGGACCTAGAGATACCCCAGTAAATGAAATTGTAGAAATAGAACTCAGTGTACTAGCTATGGTGCCCTGGTGCTTTTCAGTCATCTAAAATTGCATTGTTGTTGTTGTTATGTGCCATCAAGTCGGCCCCGACTCATAGCGACCCTCCTTGGGTTGCCGAGGCAGTATCACTACAGAAGTAGATTGCCCAACCTTCCTTCCGAGGAGTGGCTGGTAGGTTTGAACCGCCAGCCTTCTGGTTAGCAGTCAAGTGCCTCAGGCACTATGCTAGCAGAGCTCCATTGCATTAACTTTTTTTTATCCTTATAGAGTATCAATTGCTGCTCCATTTATATCTCTATTTACTTTATAACTGCTCACTTGAGAAGATCTGGTATGAGGTTCAAGCTTAATTATAAGTGTTAAATTTGAATTGTTCCCTATATATTTAGTTGGCATCTGTTTAAGAGCAAACATCTGCTTCATGTTGTGGTAGTTAACCTAAGAATGATCCAATCTTAAATTCATACAATTTTTTAATTCTAAAAGTAGGATTGTACACAGCAGTTTTCGTTGTTTTCTTGAAGCATTTAGCTCTGTAAGAAACCTTTCTTTCATCTTTCTGTTCTTTGGTATAGCACAACTATGACAGTAGTTGCCCTGGATGGGGGCATGGTAACTGGAGAGGGGCCTTAAGAAACTTTGTAGGGGGAAGAAAGTCTTATAGTGTTTGAATGATTTATTTTAGAAGGATCAGCACTAAGCTGGGTCCTATAAGGCAAAGGTTAAATATGTCTGACTTTTCCAAGCTGCTGTACCAATCCATCATCTGTTCTCCTCCCCTCATGACTCTCCCTCCTGTCTTAGGGTTCCATAATTCGAAGTGGCTCACATGGTTGTAGAGGGTGGTGGCAAGTCCTAAATCTATGGGTCAGTCATCAAGTCTGAAGGATTCTCCTCACTTTTGTAGTTGCAAGGACCAGTGAACCCAAATCAGCAAGTCAGATAACTTATGACTCACAAGCTTATGGAAGTTGGTAAATCACATTAGATGATGACAAACCAGATGGAGAATCAAGAGCAAGAGAGAGAATTTTGCCAGAACATTCGTGTATATTGGACATAAACCATACCCTTAAGGCAACTAAAGGTAGTGAGTGACTTGAGTCAAACCTTCTAGTAAGGTGGTGACTCGATACATCTCACCCTAATACTACCTCATTAACATAAAGGACAGCTCACTCCTAAATGGGGCCATAACCACAGGTATAGAGACTAGGATTTGCAGTACATCACAAAATGGAGAACCATGGCTAGAAGGCCATATTAAGTAATTCACTGTACCACATATAAGTTGATTAGTATGGCTGTTTGGTGGCTGTTTACATTTATCAAATCTCATCATTTGTAAATTTTATCTTAATGAGAAGAGAGAGCAATGACAACTTGGATTGGGAAAAAATGAAAACAAGTTTAAAGAATATTTTTCAGACAGTTGAGAAACTTTGAATAATGATGTACATTAGATAATAATAACATTTGTGTTAAAGGTTTGGAATATGGTAGTGATATGGTTATATAAGTGAATGTCCTTGTTTTTAGAAGATTCATACTGAGATATTTTGGGTGAAGTGTCATTATGTCTGTTACTTATTTTTAAAGAGTTCAGGAAACCTGTGTGTGTGTGTGTGTGTGTGTGTGTAAAATGAGACAGATAAGATAAAACAAATGTGACAAAATGTTGACAATTTGTGAATATTAAGCAAGAGTATATACTTTTTCATAATACTTTCAACTCTCTTATAGGTTTGAAGTTTCCCAAATAAAAAGTTGGAAAAATTTCAAAAAATTGAACCATAGGCTTAAAATCTGTGTATTTTCTTATATATAAATTATAACTTTTTTTTTAGTGTTTTTTGAATATTGGAAATGATGTGGGAACCAGTTGGGGCAACTGTTTACAAAGTACAAAATTAGATCCCTTACCTTATAACACTCACAAAAATTACTTTTAATTGGAGGAAAATGTAGAACAAAACTCAGAAAGACCAGGCTTGCTGGTCTGATGAAGACTGGTGGAACCCCAGAGACTATTGTCCTTACATACCCTTCAAGCCAGGAACTGAACTCAACCCCCATTTCTCAATTGTCAGCCAAACAATAGGTCTTTAAGTTGAACAATAATATGAGGAAGGTATGCACTCATTAGAACAATCAACCGTCTGAGACCAAAAGAGCAGCATTTCACTAGGAATAAAGCTCAGAAGACTGGAAGAAAAAATAAATAAATTTCAGATGTATTAAAGAACTAAACTTATTTGTAAAAATTATGTAAATATAAGAAGAAAATATATTTCTAATCTTAGGAAAGACTTAAGATTAGGACTTAAACATGTCTTTTTTGGAGGACACAATTCGATCCATAACAATAACAAAGAAACTATAAGCCAAATTAAAAGAGAAATTAGGAAGAAAGATTTTCCATATCTTTAATAAAGGATTAGCATCAGAATAGATAAAGAACTCCCACAAACAAATGTTCTTGTTGTTGTTAGGTGCCGTTATCTCTGACTCATAGTGACCCCATGCACAGCAGAACAAAACACTGCCTGATCTCATGCCAGCTCCATGATCCTTGCTATACGTGAGCCCATCGTTGCAGCCACTGTGTCAATCCATCTTATTGAGGGCCTTCCCCTCTTTTGTCAACCCTCCACCTTACCAAGCATGCATGATATCCACCAGGGGATGGTTCCTTCTAACAGCATGAACAAAGTAGGTGAGATGAAGTCTGGCCATTCTCGCTTCCAAGGAGCATTCCAGCTGCATTTCTTCCAGGAGAGATTTGTTAGTTCCTTTAACGTTCTATGGTACTTCCAGCATTCTTGCTAACACCATAACTCAAATGCATCGACTCTTCTTCAGTCTTCCCTTTTCATTGTCCAGCTCTCACATATGTATGAGGCAGTTGAAAATGGCTTGGAATTGGCTTGTGTCAGGCTCATCTTGGTCCTCAAGGAGATATCTGTGCTCTCGAAAGAGGTCTTTTGCAGCCAGTTTGCCCAGTGCTATACGTCCTCTGATATCCTGACTGCTTCTTCCACTGGTATTGATTATAGAACCAAGTAATATGAAGTCTTTGACAACTTCAGTCTTTTCTCCATTTATCGTGATGCTGCTTGTAGGTCCAGTTGTGAGGATTTTTGTTTTCTTTATGTTGAGGTGTAATCCATACTGCACACTGTAGTCTTTAATCTTCATCAGTAAGTGTTTCAAGTCATCCTCACTCTCAGCAAGCAGAGTTGTATCATCAGCATATCCCAGATTGTTAATGATTCTTCCTCCAATCCTGATGCCTCATTCTTCTTCATATAGTCCAGCTTCTCAGATTAATTGCTCAGCATATAGATTGGATAAGTAGGATGAAAGAATGCAACCCTGATGGACTCCCTTCTTGATTTTAAACCATGCAGAGTCCCCTCGTTCTGTTTTAATGACAGCCTCCTGGTCTGTATACAGGTTCCTCATGAGTACAATTAAGTGTTCTGTAATTCCCATTCTTCTCAGTGTTACCCATAATTTGCTGTGATCCACACAATCAAATGCCTTTGCATAGTCAATAAAACACAAGTAAACATCTTTCTGGTATTCTTTGCTTTGAGCTGAGATCCATCTGACATCAGCAATGATATCCCTTGTTCCACGTCCTCTTCTGAATCCAGCTTGCTGAGATCCATCTGACATCAGCAATGATATCCCTTGTTCCATGTCCTCTTCTGAATCCAGCTTGCATTTCTGGAAGTTCTCTGTCAATATACTGCTGCAACCATTTTTGAATTATCTTGAGTAAGATTTTACTTGCATGCAACATTAATGATATTGTTTGATAATGAATCACCTTTCTTTGGAATGGGTACAAATATGAATCTCTTCCAGTCAGTTGGCCAAGTAGCTGTCTTCCAAATTTCCTGGCATAGCCTAGTGAGTGCCTCCAGCATGGCATCCATTTATTGAAACATCTCAGTGGATATTCCATCAGTTTCTGGAGGCTTGTTTTTCGCCACTTCCTTCAGGGCAGCTTCAACTTGTTCCTTCAGTACCATTGGTTCTTGATCTTATGTCACCTCCTGAAATGGATGAATGTCAACCAATTCTTTTTGGTATAGTGACTCTGTATATTCTTTCGATGTTTCCTGTATCATTCAATATTTTTCCCATAAGATCTTTCAATATTGCAACTTGAGGCTTAAATTTTTTCCTCAGTTCTTTCAGCTTGAGAAATGCCGAGTGTATTCTTCCCTTTTGGTTTTCTAACTCCAAGTCTTTGCACATTTCATTATAATTGACTTTGTCTTTTCGAGCTGCTGTTTGAAATCTTCTGTTCAGCTCTTCTATCTTGTCATTTCTTCTATTTGCTTTAGCTACTCTCCATTCAAGGGCAAGTTTCAGAGTCTCTTCTGACATCCATTTTGGTCTTTTTTTTCCTTTCCTGCCTTTTAATGACCTTTTGCTTTCTTTGTGGATGATGTTCCTGATGCCATCCCACAATTCCTCTGCTTTTGGTCATTGGTGTTCAATGCATTAGATCTATTTTTGATTATCTCTAAATTCAGGAAGGATATATTCAAGGTCATATTTTGGCTCTTGTGAACTTGTTTTAATTGTCTTCAACTTCATCTTGAACTTGCACATGAGCAGTTGATGGTCTGTTCCACAGTCAGCTTCTGACCTTGTTTTGGCTGAAGATATTGAGCTTCTCCATTGCCTCTTGCCACAGATGTAGTCAATCTTATTCCTGTGTACTCCATCTGTGAAGTCCACATGTTTAGCTTCCATTTATGTTGTTGAAAAAGGTATTTGCAATGAATAAGTTGTTGGTCTTGCAAAATTCTATCAATTATGTGATCTCCAGCACCATTTCTATCACCAAGGCCATATTTTCCAACTACCAATGATTCTTCTTTGTTTCCAACTTTTGCACTTCACTCACCAGTGATAATTAACACATCTTGATTGCATGTTTAGTCAATTTCAGATGGCAGAAGTTGATAAAAGTATGCAATTTCTTCATCTTTGGCTTTGGTGGTTGGTGCTTAAATTTGAATAATAGTAGTATTAACTGGTCTTTCTTGTAGGTGTATGGGTATTATCCTATCACTGACAGCATTGTACTTCAGGACAGATCTTGAAACATCCTTTGTGATAATGAATGCCATCCCATTCTGCTTCAATTTGTCATTCCTGGCATATGACAATCATATGGTTGTCTGATTCAAAATGGCCAAAACCTGTCCATTTCAGTTCACTAATGCCTAGGATATCAATCTTTATGCGTTCCATTTCCTTTTTGACAACTTCCAGTTTTCCTAGATTCATACTTCATACATTCCATGTTCCAATTATTGATGGATGTTTGCATCAGTTTGACTTGTGCCATGTCAGCAAATGGAGGTCCCAGAAGCTTTACTTTATCCATATCATTAAGGTTGGTTCTACTCTGATGAGGCAGCTCTTTTCCATTAGTATTTTGAGCGCCTTCTGACATAAGGGGCTCATCTTTTGGTACTGTATCAGACAGTGTTTCTGGACTCTTTGTCAAGTTGCACAGTAATGTGTCAGACAGTGTTTCTCTGCTGTTCATAAGGTTTTCCGTGGCCAATTTTTGAGAAATGGATGGCCTCTTCCTTCTTCTGAATCTGTCTCAGTCTGGAAGCTCTGCTGAAACCCATGCACCATGTACAACCCTATTGGCGTTCAAAACACCAGTGGCACTGCCTCCAGCCTCACAGCAATGTGCAAGTCAACACAGTATGACAAACTGACAGACAAGGTCATCTCTCTTAGCTGTTCCAAATCTCTCCACCTTCCCCTTACCTGGATCCTGCTGCTGTCGGCTCTGGCTTCCCGCCTTCTTGCCATGGGAGGGGACTCTCTCCCTCCCCTTGGCTGGATGCTGCCACCACCGTCAACCCTGGCTTTTCCTGCCTTCCTGCCTTGGGTAGGGGCTCTCTCCACAAATAAGAATGTGATTAGGCATTTCACTGAAGGGAAGAAACAAATGATCAACATACACATGAAAAGATGTTTAAAGAGACTTGTAATCTAGAAATACTAAATAAAGCAAGGTCTTCAGTTTTGTAAAAGATTTTTTGGGTTTTGGTTTTTGAACTTTTCCTGTGTCTGAGAAACATCCATATACAAGAATGAATATGAATGTCAAGAATACAACTTGATAATTTCTTTTTAAAAGCTAATTTAGCAGCATATTAAAATGTTAAACACATATAACCTTCTCCATATCTACCTGACAGAAGTACTTTCACATTACACAGTGAGGGATGACAAGGACTTGTATTCAGCATTTTTGTAGTCACTAAAAAAAAAAAAAAAAGGGTAACAGCGTAAATGTCTAACAGTATCACAATGATAGCATAAATTCTTATACATCTCTATTATGAAATACTCTGCAGCAACAAGAAGAGATTATAGTCAGATCAAATGTATAGATGTTGCAAGATTTCTAAGAGGTTTTTAATTAGAGGAAAGAAAGCAACTTGCAGAACAATACATAGAATGTATTAACTGTGTTTGTAATAAACTATTTCTGTATGTACATATAAATATCTTTAACTGCATTCAAAAGATCTAGAAAGATATGCCCAAACATTGTAACGCTGGTTTTCTGCATAGAGTAGACTAGTGAGAAGGGATCTGCGTTGTGCAAGAGGGACTTAAAGTTTGATATATTTTGTTTGCATCTATTGTGATAATGCATTCAGATATTTTATATTAAAATATATATATGTATAAAAAACCAAGCCATAGTATTTTCAGTCATCTCATATGCATGTGAAAGCTGGACAACGAATAAGAATGATTGAACATTGGACAATGATTGGGCAATGAATAATTGGACAATGAATGAAGAATTGATGCCTTTGAATTATGTTGTGGTGAAGAATATTAAATAGACCATGACTGCCAGAAGAATGTACAAATCTGTCTTGGAAGAAGTACAGCCAGAATGCTCCTTAGAAGCAAGGATAGCAAGACTTCATCTAACATACTTTGGCCTTCATATCAGGAGGGACCAGTCCCTGAAGAAGGACATCATGCTTGGTCACGTACAGGATCAGCAAAAAAAAAGGAAGATCCTCAACAAGATGAACTGGCACAGTGGCTACGACAGTGGGCTCAAACATAAGAACAATTGTGAGGATTATGCAGGCTGGGCAGTTTTTCATTCTACTACACAAAGAGTCAGTATGAGTTAGAACCAACTCAGTGGCACCTAACAACAACAATGTTGTAGTTCGAGTCTAGAAAGCAGAAAAGTGTATTTGAATGTATGTTTTATTATTAAACATTTTATGTTAAGCAGATATTCCATAGAAATGCAATCTTGATTCAAATAGTAGAAAACAGATAAAATAGGAAATGTAAGATCTCTGCTTCAATGAAACTGGCCAGATTATTATTACTTCACCATAATGGTAACATCTGCCAGGGAAATTAAAACAAAATTTCCTCCCTTAGGAGATTCTGCCTGCTCCAGCTAAAGCTGTGTATATGCAGGGAATGCCAGGAAATTCTGACATATTCTTGGAGCAAAATATCTTGTGTTTTTTTCTGTTTTAGCAACTGCACTGCGTGGTGGTTGGAAGTGAAAATGCCAAGCGATATTTTGAAGCAGTTCAAGGATCAAAAGAGCACCGGGGAGAGCTTTTTGGGATCCGTAACCTCTTCAAACTAAGGTCCCAAGGGGCTTGCCTTACAAGGGACATCTTGGAGGTGTGAGATTATTCTTTGACCTTTTTGATAGTATTTCAAACATGGTTTTCTCCCTCAGGAACTATATAATACAATTGCTGGTGCCTTTTCAGTGAAATGTTTGATTTTCTGTATGAAAAAATGCCTATGTTTAGAACTCCTCCTCTTAGAGAAATAGGAAACTACGCTTATCCCAGGCACAGTTATAAACCCTGTGCGTGCACAATCCAAACGCACACACTAGATGGTGTGCACTCCAGGGCCGTTCCAGACTGGCAAAGAGAAGTTTATTCTTTTGAAAACAGCTGTTGAAGTCAAGAACTAAAAAAAGAGACTTTCCTAAATAAACAAAAATATAAAATGTATTTTGATTAAAAGTTACCAAATACTCCCTGAGATGCACTCTCATGTCTCATGGAGATTTTTGTTTTCTGTTCCCAATAAAAATTCCATACCAATATTTCAAACTCTCCCAGTTGTGTTCATCTTCAGCATACAGATGTTTCTTATTCTTCAAACAGGATATTTATATCCTTTTTTTAAAAAAATTTTAAATCCTTTACTATACCAGAGTACTAAGGATATTAACCTGATTTTCTAGTTGATACTGATGTGGGTATCATAAAATCCTAGAATATCTTGTCCATCACCTATGTCATATGTTGTTGTTGTTGTTTTGTGCCGTCAAGTTGGACCCGACTCATAACGACCCCTCCTTGAGTTTCTGAGGCAGTATCACTACAGAAGTAGATTGCCCAACCTTCCTTCCGAGGAGTGGCTGGTGGGTTTGAACCGCCAGCCTTCTGGTTAGCAGTCAAGTGCCTTAGGCACTGTGCCACCAGAGCTTGAGGAAAATGAGGTACATAGAACATAAGGTTGTCCCCCTTGACTTCCAGGACTTTGTAGTAAAACGTTTAGGTTTCATTTGCTCATTAAGTACCATTAATATAGTTCTAGGAGTAGTTAGTCCCTTAAAGAAGTTAAAGGAGCTTTGGTAGTGCTGTGATTAAGGTACTGGACCACTAACCAAAAAGGTGCCAGTTTGAACTACCAGCCACTCCACAGGAGAAAGATGAAGCAGTTTGCTTCCATAAAGATTTACAGCCTTAGAAACCTATGAGGGTTGCTATGAGTTGGAATAGACTCAATGGCAGTGGGTTTTGGTGTTTTTGAGGAACTTGGACCATCCTGGTGAGGTCGAAATGGATGTTATATGTGATAAATAGATACTATAGTAAGCATATGCTAAGCAAGATCAATAGTAGTTCAAAATCATTAGTGATGGCTTAGAAGAGGAAGACACTTATTTTTTGTATTTTGTAATTATTAAAACTATTATACAGTATTTGATACATACTGCTAAGGTTTTTTTTTGTGGATTAGTTACATTTAATTCTGAATTGAGTAGTCCATTTAAAATCTTCCTTTTTCTTGTTTTTGAATATGCTGTTTCTTTCATAGACACCATCACTCCCATTTCTCTTCTTGTATCAGTAGCCTTATTTGTCCTCCAGGCCTAGCTCAAATCCCACCCCCATCTCAGAATAGTACCTGCCATGCCAACCTATATTCATGTTTATAATTTGAAATCATTGTCTAAAATATATGTGTATGTGTGTATGTGTGTGTGTATATGTATATATATACACACATAAATATATACGTAGCATTTTCTTATTTGTCCTGTTTCTGGCCTATATCAAACAGTTGAATAGTTCTGTTTTATCAGGATAGCCACCTAATCCTTTGTGAAACAAGTATTGCATAAGATATATCAGAATTGCAAGTAATTAAATGGAAAGTTCTCTTGTTCACTGGTTGTCCTAAGTATATCTTATTTCTCTTCCATTAATGTTTGTTTATTAAGGATGGGACCATCCATGTCTTGCATTATATATGCGTTTTACTAGGCACATCATATTGTTGCTGTTAGTTGCTGTTGAGTCAGTTTCAACTCATGGTGACCCTACATGTGCAGAGTGGAACTGCTTCATACCTGAAGAGAAGCAAATCTCCAGGCCTATTTCCTGAGACATCCCTGGGCGGGTTCAAACCACCCACCTTTCAGTTAGTAATCAAGCACTGAACTACTTGTGCTACCAGGGACTCTTCTGCTACACCTAAGGGCTCAATAAACATTTTTGAATAAATGAGTATTTGAACAATGAAAACAACACAATTAAGAATTTTTTGTTTTAATTTTATATATATATGTGCTGGAATATGAAGTTCCCGATACTCAGCATTATCTGTGGTTTTTGAACGTTGCTAATATGTCCTTATTATAATTATTATCTCTCACTGACTTCGAGTCGATTGTGATTCATAGTGACCTCTCCTTGGGTTTCCAAGGCAGTATCTCTATGGAAGTAGATTTCCCAGTCTTCCTTCTGAGGAGTGGCTGGTGGGTTTGAACCACCAGCCTTGTGGTTGTTGTTGTTATGTGCCATCGAGTCAGACCTGACTCATAGCGACCCCTCCTTGTGTTTCCAAGGCAGTATCACTATGGAAGTAGATTGCCCAACTTTCCTTCCAAGGAGTGGCTGGTGGGTTTGAACCGCCAGCCTTCTGGTTAGCAGTCAAGTGCCTTAGGCACTATGCTTAACTTACCAGCTGCTCCATGGGAGAAAGATCCCTGCTTCCATGAAGATTTTTTTTTTTAACCCCCTAGAATTACTCTTCCTTCCCCACCCCAGTAGTACTTTTAAGGAGCCCTGGTGGCATAGTGGATAAGGCATTTGACTGCTAACCAGAAGGTCAGTGGTTCAAAGCCATCAGCTGCTCTGTGGAAGAAAGATGAGGCAATCTATTTCCATAAAGATTTACAGTCTCAGAAACTTAATAGGGGTCACTATGAGTCAGAATTGACTCAGTGGCAGTGAGTTTGGTGTTTAAGTAGTACCTTTAAAGGAGCTCTGGTGGTGCAGTGGTTAAGGTATTTGGCTGCTAACCAAAAGGTTGGTTATTTGACCCCACCAGCTGTATGGAAGAAAGATGAGGCAGTGTACTTCTGTAAAGATTTACAGCCTTGGAAAGCAAATTGAGGTCCCTGTGAATCACAGTTGACTCGATGGCAGTGAGTTGGGGATTTTTGGTAGTGCTTTTAATGGAATTGGCTGAAAAGTATTGTTAGTTTTCAACATCTGAAAAAGTAAGTTTATGACAAGAATTAAAAGTGTTTAAAAATATTATATAAAACTGTATGTAAGTTCCTTAACTACCAAATTGAAAAATAAAATTAGGAAAGCTAAACCAAGCTACACTGGGTTTTTCTTTCTTAACTCTTAGCACGTCATTGCTATTGTTGATTGTTTTTATGCATATGTTGCACAGTCATTGGCACTGTTTATTGCTGGCATTATAGAGAGAAGGCCAAGTGGAAGCAGGCATCATGACAGCCACAACATGGTGGAAAGAGGGACCTCCAGCTCACAAACTGGAAATGGCAAGTAATTTTTTTAACCTGTTGCCCAGAACTCTAGAAAACATGTACTGTGACAGTTTTCTTTTCCTTTTTCTTTTGTTTTTCAGTTTGTGGAGTGTTCTAGTTACCTAGTGCCACTCTGACAGGAGTATCACAAATGAGATGGCCTTAGCAAACAGGAGTTTATACTCTCACAATTTGGAGGCTTTAAGTCCAAGTTCAAAGTCCCAGGCTCTAGGGGCTTTGTGAAAGTCCCTCCACCTTGGGCTTCAGCTCTGCCTCTTGCTCCTGGCCTACTGAAGCATCTCTTTATTCGGGCATCTACTGGCTGCTGAGGCTAATAAGCCCAAGGTAGACAAATAAAATCACACAGTCCCGATGTCACCAAACCACACAATAGGCCATTGATTCAAGTCCATTGTAAGTCCCAAGGTTGGCAGAGCATGGCAGGCTGCTGAACAATGACACAGCTACATGCAGTATCCAAACATGCCATAAGCTAGAGACCATTTCCAAAGCTGTTACAAATCAGACCACATACCCAAATGCAGCCACTCAGCTGCTCATGGTAGATTCCACTATGGAGTTGATTACCAGTCTCATCATGGAATACTACATCCAGCTGCCCAGCCACTCAACCAGACCCAGCCAAGTTGACACACAAACATAACCAACACATGGAGTCGAGTCTTTTTTTTTTTTTAAGTCAGGAAAACAAAGTCAGAGGACTGTCAGTAAAATTAATAATTTAGGCTCATTTTATGTTCATCAAGCATTTATATCTAAAGTGGAATTTTAACTACACCAAACTGTAAGTCCAGAATTAGATTCACTATATATTGGTGACTGGCCCAACCCAAATAAATACATTTTACCTAACCTACAAATTAAATGGAAGAATAGCAATCAATGGGTATTTTAGATTATGAAATCAAAACATCAAAATCATTCTCTGACTCAAGCAGATATTTTATTTGGTTTGAGTCCTTGTACTTGTGATCATTTTGGTAGTTTTATCTCAGATACCATAAAATCTACATCGCCATCAGGAGGCCTTCTTAAAGGTAAAGAATATGTGTAGAAGATTTTGTTGTTTCATTGCTACTCTTTCTTTCTTAGTTATTTTTTGTTAGTTTTTAGGGATTTAACTATAAACTTATACTAGTCTAATGATTTAGAATTTGGGAATGAACAGTTCTCTAATTATAAAAATATATGAATATCAAATGAAGATGGAAGTATTACTGTTAATACCTTCCCAAAGTCTTTTACTAATAACATATATTTTTAGCCTCAGTTTTAGGAAACTAAAGGATGTATTTAATTCTGGTCAATGTGAAAAAAATTAAATATGGGATTTAAATTTTTTAACAAATTTTATTTTATAAGTTCTTCAATATTTTCTAGTTTCTTTGTGATCAAGATCCTATGGGGTCTTATTCTTATATTTAGTCAGTTAGAAACATTTTCCAATTGTGAATTTTTTGCTTGGTAACTCCTGAAAATTTGGTTTGTTCTTAAAGCATGATTGGAAGTATCTGCTTGAGTACAGTAAACCGCAGTCATTCTTAAGCAATAAGTGTGTGCTTCTGATTTTTGAAGCCAGAATGTTTGGCCCCTACATCGTAGAGGCTGACCACCCTGCTCTGTATTTTCCTTATAAATAATTTGATCACGTAGTGCTCTAGTTTAAACTTCTAATTTTTTTGGAAGGTTATTCAACTTGAAAAGAGAAAAGGCTACCAGGGTATAATATTAAGTCCTTTATGTTTATTAGGAGCTCTGGTGGCGTAATGCCTAAGGCATTTGACTGCTAACCAGAAGGCTGGCGGTTCAAACCCACCAGCCACTCCTCGGAAGGAAGGCTGGGCAATCTACTTCTGTAGAGATACCACTTCAGAAACCCAAGTAGGGGTCACTATGAATCAGAATCGAGTCGACAGCAGTGAGTTTTTTTGTTTTACGTTTATTGACTGTTGTGCTATTGGAAAACACCAAATTATATACTTGTACAAAAATTATCAGCCCAAAGTTAATTCTCTTTCAGGATGATAGACTTCATATCATTATCTAATCTTTCTGTCGTTGTTCTTATGTAGCCTAGAGAACCTGACTGTCAAGAACAAGAAGATCCAGAACAGCCTGCAGAACCACTGGCCGAAGAAGCCTGTGATCTCTGCAGTGATTTTAGTGATGAGGAATCAGTGGGAAACTCAAGAAGAAAGACCGTTAAGAGCAAAGAAACTCATTCAGCTAAAGCTTCAGGTCCTCCAGGACAGCTCAACTTACTCCAGTGTGGTTTCTCTAAATTGTTTGAGACTAAATATAAAGCACTTGAGGACAGTGATGGAATTGATACCTCTGATGATGAAAGTTCTGATGAGCAGCCCATGTGCCATTCAGTAGAAGCCAAGGATGATATGATTGTTGGTTGTCAAAAAAGTCAGAACTCTCTTGGTTCTTCAGAACATCAGAAGAAAGTTAGCATCTTAAATTCAAATGAAAAATTTATTTTTGATAAAAGTGAAAAGACTTTAAAACAGAATATTTCTTCAGAGTCCGATGATGGAAAAAATTCTAAACATACAATTGAACACCAGACTATCACAGAATCAGAAGACAGTGATGTCATCTTTCCCACACAATGTACAACTCAGAGATTCCCTAAGTGTAATAGAAGTTTTATGCCACACTTGGATGGATCTGAAGGTTCTGAAACAGAAAACATTGTAAAAAGAAATAATGGTGATGATAAGAAAACTGATGTCAGAGGAAATGGACCAATTTCAAAAAAATTAAATCCTGAGTGCATTACTCTGAAAACTACCATGAAAAGAAAAGGCACTAGTGATATTAGTGATGAATCTGATGACATTGAAATAACTTCCAAGTCAAGAGTAAGAAAGCAAAGAGCTACTAGTTCTTTGAGGCTTAAGAAAGAAAAAGACAGCAAAAGCAAACTTCACAATTTTTCTAAAACAATGAAGAAAAGAAAGCAAGTGAATTCAACAGATGAGGATTGTGACTCTCAGGATATTGAGGATTTTTCATCCTCAGATGATGATTTATCTGTCAGCCACATCAGTTCCCCTGAACAGAGCGGTAGAGCAAATATTATAAAAGATAGAATCAGTTTCTCTTCGAAATTGCCTAACTACAGTAAGAAAAATACCACTTTTATACCAAGAAAACACATGGAATTTTCAAATGAGAGAACTGTCAAACAAGAGCAAATATATGAATCAGTGGACAAATTTTTAGGTAACTACAGATAACATCAGAAAACTTTAAATTTTTTTTGTATGCAAATATTTCAATAAGAGATTGTTGAGTTATCTTGTGAAATAGTTCTAAAATCAAGATGCTACACTGAGACATAGATGAGTAAGGGGAGATAGGATAAAAGGAAGACCACGTGGGTCAAGATAGAAAACTTTGCCAGCTACTCCTGGACCCCTTCCATATGCCTGTGGGAATCACGGTTCATCTTCCTCCACAGATAGTAATTATTCTGACTTTTGTAGCCGTGACTTCTTTCCATTTTTTATGATTTTTTGACATTAATATGCATCCCTAGACATTACAGTTTAGTCTCCCCCTTTTTTAAAAAATTGTATGTAGTCACTTTTAACCTACAGGGTTCCTCCTCCATCTCTGTCATTTCTTTATTCTTTATCTATTGAAGAACCTGGCCATCTACAGAGTTTTCCTCAGTCTGATTTTGCCGATTGTGTATTCCTGGTGCAGTTGAACATGTTTCTCTGCCCTCTGTATTTCCTGCAAATGTGCAGATGCCTCCAGAGACTGGATCAGACTCAGGTTTGATCCCTTTGGCAAAACAAATGTTAGTGTTTGGCAAAACTGTAGGAGGCACAAAATGTTTGCTGGTTCCTCAATATGATCTTAGCAACCATCAGTGCTTAATGCCTGTATATATCTACTCAGTCATAGTAGCAAGGTGGTGTTTTTACTTCTCTCATTTCTTTTTCATGTATTAGCCTGTTTTTATAAAGAGATACTTCCCCTTTTCTGCTACCCATATCTGGTGATACAGTTCATATACGAAAGGCAGAAAACAATTTAATTCCTTTCTTTAGTTACCTGTTTTTAGTATAATGTATTTGTTCCCTGTTTTCCTTTCACATGGTCCATTTGGTTTTAATATTATTATGAATTAATTTATTTCAGTGTATTTAATTGATTTTAATAAGTAATAATATCATTATCGAAGTTCACTTATCACACCTTTGGCCAAATGGGAACCTTTTGACATGTTCCCTTTGACTCCTGACACTAGTTTTGACATAACACTAGTCATCTTTGGAAGCTTTTTTGCTATCTGGTATAGTAAGATGTCCTGGAATCATCTCACACAGTTTCTAACTCAGATGTACAATCAGTCATTTCACCAAAAAGTTAATTAATTTATTTTTTTTAGTGAGAAAGTGTGTTTCGAGACCACAGTCTGGTGCTAGCAATGATCATTGCTACTGACTTGATCATTATTTTGGGGCCTTTTCAATGGACACGCACACATATATTTATATATACATATGATTTATACTCATATGTGTACATATGTATTTGTATATATAATGTTTAATACCTCATGAATTTATATTTATTGATACTTCCAATCCAAATTTGGAAAGTCTTTAGTACATTTGTATTCTATTTCTTCCATATTGACAGTCCTGGTTCTCAAACATATAGGTAATTACTGAATTATGTTGTTAGGTGCCTCCAGTTGATTTTAACTCATAGTGACCCCATATGATAGAATAGAATGGCCCCATATGGTTTTCTAGACTGTAATCTTTACAGAAGCAGATTACCTGGTCATTATCCCACAGAGCCACTGGGTAGGTTAGAAGGGCTAAACTGTTTGCACCACCAGAGATCCTTGAGATCGCTCTCTCTCTCACACTGCCATTGGATCCGACTCATAGCGACCCCTCCTTGGGTTTCCAAGGCAGTATCACTACAGAAGTAGATTGCCCAATCTTCCTTCTGAGGAGTCGCTGGTGGGTGGTATTTTCTGTTAGATTAGCACTAGACGACCAAAACATATAGCGTAAAACAAATGAATAATTATGGAACACCATAAATCGTAATTACTCATTTGTTTTATGCCGTATGTTTTGGTCCTCTAGTGCTGCTCTAACAGAAAATACCACAAATGGGTGGCTTTAACAAATAGGGATTTATTCTCTTACAGTTTAAGAGGCTGGAAGTCTGAGTTCAGAATGCCAGCTATAGAGGCTAGGTGAAGGCCCTTGGACCTTGGGCTTCAGCTCTGCCTCTTGCTTCCAGTCCACTGAAGCTAGAGTCTTCTCTTAACTCAGATAACTTCAGGCTGCTGAGGCTGACAAACCCAAGGTCAACAAGTAAAATGGCACTGTCCCAAAATTATCAAACCACACAGCAGAGCACTTACTCAAGTTGATTAATAGTCCTAAGATTGGCAGACAACACGGCAGGCCATTGAGATGAAGACTCAGCCAAATGCAGGATCCAGATATGTAAACACGTCCAGACCTTTCTCAAAGCGTCTTCGTATATACTGGGAGCAGACCACATCCCTGAGGCAGCTACTCAGCTGCTCACAGTAGGTTCCACTATGGAGTTGATTACCAGTCTTATCATGGGTAATAACTATACCCAGCTGCCTAGCCATGTAAAACCAGGCCTAGACAAGTTGGTAGAACCTTAACTACCACACCATATTAGACAACAAAGAATAAAAGTACTGATACCACCAGGATATGATTTTGGAAACATTAAAACTTTTTTTTTGCATGTATTCTCCCATTTTTTAAATAAATGTACTGTATGTACATGGTCAGAGGGCAGAGACAGCACACAATATACTTTTCTATCTTTGCCTTGATACATTCTTGGTTATAGAGGTGACTATATTTAATGCTCCCCAGTGTCTCTCAATTCATTTTGAGGGTAGCTTATTTTCTAGTAGATTCTCAGGAAGAGCACATAGGACTAAGATTCCCTCTGTGTCTTGTTGTTAACAGTTTATGCCCTTTATACTTGAAAGTTATTTTTGCTGGATATTAAATCCTTGGCTCACATTTTCTTTGCTCAAGTATTTTAAATACTGAAGTATTGTATCACATGTTCTTTTTAATTTTTTCCTAGACTCTCAAAAGATTATTTTCTTTTCATTATACTCCAGTAATTTTACTAATGTGTCTTGGTGGTGTTTATTCTGGGTAAATTTTCTCAGATACACAGTGTAGTTTCAACTCAATTTTTATTTCAGGAAGGCTTTCTTAGATTAGTGTTACTAGCTATTTCTTCTGTTCCTTTCCTTTGACTTTCTTTTTCAGGGACTCCTATTATTCACATGTTCAGTCTTTGTTTATCTTCAGTATTTGTCAGATTATGTAATTTTTTAAATCTCTTAATTTCTTTTATGATTTTTAGATTTTCCTTCTTGTTTTTCTTTTTTTCACACCATCATCTGTTGTGTTTTTTCCCTCTTACATTCCTTCTAGCTTAGTCTTCTGAAATCATTTCTTTATTTCTGTCTTCTTTCAGTTCTGTCACTGATTCCTGAGTTTTCTAAATCTGATTTATATTGTCTCTCATGTTTTTTTAAAATCATTTTCATAGTCTTTTACCTTGTCTATTTTGTGAGTACATCTTTCTTGCATGTTTTTATTGTAGGGATATTATTCTCCTTATTCTCTCTCTTTTTTGGTAATGACTTTTAACCCTTATACTTTATTCATGCTCATTTTTATCTAAATTATTTATCCTGAATTCTTAAAATTAGGCAGGGTTTAGGAAATCTTTTTTTTGTTTCCCTTTTTTCTGCATTGTCTTTTTTTTTTTTTTTTTTCCAATTGTGATTTGGGTGAAAGAGAGCAAATTGTTTCCATTCAACAATTCCTACACAGTTTAAGTTCAGTGCAGTCCCTATAGTGGAACAGCACTCTGCCCATTTCTTCCCTATGTTTCCCATCTCTCTTCATCCTTCTTTCCTGTTTCTTTCTGTCTAATGAGCTTTCTCCCTGGGCAGATGCTGCCCTTTTGATCTTGTATGGTTGATCTAGTGGGTGCGTACCTCCCTGGTATTGTTGTTCACCTGATAGCCTTGGCTATCATTTGGCTGAAAATTGAACTACAGGGGTGAGTTCTTTTTTAACTTCGTAGAGCTCCATATCTTTTATTTTTGCAATAATCACAAGTATGGTAGCTTCCCTTCTGGGATTTCCCAGCTCTGTTTTCCTCTACTGCTTTGTTCTGGATCTTCCTTTCCTTCATCCTTTTTATTCCTACCCTGCTCTTTTGGATTCCCTTCCAAAACATTCTCCTCAATGTGGCCCTGACTGGGGAAGGAGTAGGTGGGTCAGTTTGGGGAAATTCTAGTTTTAGTTTGCAGACCCAGGACTTTTTAGCATGAGTCCCCTGCACCCACTCAGCATTTGGAGTTTTAGCTGCTGCTGCTCACGTTGGCCCATTGTGCTTTCCAGTAAAGACCCGTTGGCTGTTTTGAGGTCTCTTGTTCTCAGAGCTCCACCCCGTTGCTTCCTTCTTCCTCCTTTACAGACTCTGGTCCCATGTAGATTTTGTGGCTGCTGGTGGATTGTCCCCACCTGCTTATATTTGGGGCTCGTAGGGGATGTCTTGTCTGTCATCCACTCTTGCTGTAAATATGTATCAGCTTTTCATTTTGCTGTCTAGTTGGTGTCTATTTGTAATATGGAGGGTCAGAGAGATTGGAAGAACTTCTTTCCCTGCCACCACCATCTGCCCAGAATCTAGCCTAGTGATTTTAGGAATTAGCATTGCTTTAAAAAGTGTTGGACTTATTCCCAAAAACTATATCAAAGAAGCTGATACATGAGCAAGGGAGTTTTGCTGTATAACCATTAATCTTTGATTTATTTACAACTCATTCTTTCTTTAGGGATTATTAGTAGTCTCATGTAAAAGTTCATTATGATACATATGTATTTTTAGTACTATTGTAACTAAATAACTAAAGCTTGGTTTGTATGCTATATTAAATTTTAGATTTGAAGAATTATTGCATAAACTATTTTTAAATGATCAGCTAGGTATTTTTCACTGTGTGCAAAGGTATCAGTAGTTAATGTGGAACTAATACTATTTTGAATAATATGGTTATCAAAATTAAGAAAAATCTGAGTAAACTTTCTACCAGAAGCATCCTTTTTAAGAGTTGGAATATATGTGCCATGCATATTGCTTGGTGTTTTGAAACATAAAGGTGTTTTCCTAGTTACGCCTTTAGTAATGTTATTTAACAGTGGCTTGTTTTTACAAAGGAGTTCTGGTGGTGCAGTGGCTAAGGCGAATCTGCGAGCTGCTCCACTCTGTGAGAGAAAGATGAGGCAGTCTGCTTTTGAAAAGGTTTACAGCTTTGGAAATCCTATGGGGCATGTCTGCTCTATCCTATAGGATTGCTAAGAGTCAGAATCAACTCCATGGCAGTGGGTTTTTGGTTTGGTGTTTTTGCATGATTGGCAGTTTCTCTTCAAGAGGTTCAGGACTGAAACAGCACAAGTGTTGAAGATCATAATTGAAGTTCACTGCCAGAGCTGTTTAAAGGGGCTTTTAAACGGTCCTAGCCTTCTCTCTTATGACTACAATTTAAAAATAAATTTACCTAGAAGCAAAGCAATAAAAAGAACAGCACTTTTTAAACCTCTGAAGATAAAAGCTGTGAGTTAATTTTTTTTCATTTCCTAAAAAGTTCTCAACTTGACATTCTCTGGGCATATGTACAAAAATGACAAAACACAAACAATAAAACCAAACAAAGCCAACCAAACGAAACTCCCTGGTCATAAACCCAATACTTCCATTCTATCACTGTAGTCAAGTACATATTTAAGATAATGGAGGAAGCTAGCCCTTAATTAGCAAACAGTTTTTCTAAATCAACAGGGAAACCTGTACATTCCTACAGCGGACCTTCCATCATGCTTTTTTCCTGGGCACAACCCTCATTTCAGGTTTACATCTTAATAGTTGCCTACTCTCAGCACTTCCCATGTTGATGAGAGGGAAAGATTGTTTCCAAGTTAGCCTGAACCCACATATTTCAACTTTTCTTCTTTTCACTTCTTTAAGAAAGAATGTTAATGATGTTAATTTACACGCTGAGTGTTTTTCTTGTGCATTAAAAAGAAAGCAAACATAACTTGTTTTTTAGTGTTATTACTGGTAATTTTTAAGTATACATGGAGCCATATCACTTTGTAACAAAGCGTCACTTAATAAACATTCAATTACTTCCTAGATGGTGTTAAGGAAGTGGCTTACACCCATTCAAATCAGAATGTGATTGGATCAAGCAAGGCTGAAAATCACATGAGCCGATGGGCAGCACGTGATGTATTTGAGTTGAAGCAGTTTTCCCAACTTCCTGCTAACATAGCCATTTGCAGTTCTAAGGTAAGAAGAATATAGGATAATATCTTTAATTTTTATCTCATTTTTCACAAAAGTTACTCAGAAGGACCTTCCCTAAGTACTCCCACAAAAGTAGCTACAAAAACTGTAAGTGACATTCAGATTAGTATAAAAAAATAGTGCCCTTCAAAGAACTATAATCACTAAAGACAATATTTTAGATTAAAAAAGTAATCTATATCTAAATGCCTAATAATACTGAGTTTCTTAATAGATTCTGTAAAGGGAATCATGCAGTTAAATCAGAACCAAAATGACTTCTGCTTATATGAAAAAGGAAAATGTATGATTAGATGATCTCAAAAATGTTCATCTGAAATGAAGACAAACACACAAAACTAGCTTCATATAGAATATACATTTTTTGCAAAATTTTATTTTTATTACAAAACTGTCAATTTCATGGCAAAATTTATTTTTACTATATTATTATGTTAAAAGCAATAGCTACTTCCTATGATCTCTTCTGATTTAAAATTGCTGTTGTGTAGAAATAAAGCTTTATATAAATGTGGTACTTTATATTTACATAGTCACTTTCATCAAGGTTTTAAAAAATATTTTATTACCCTTTGGCTTGTTAATTTTTATTAATTCCCAAGAATTAAGTGTCTGAGGAGTGTTTGTATTACCAATTGATGGGTAGGGGTTAGAAATTCATACTGTATATAAAAATGATATTTTGTTTCATGTTATTAGTACTGTTAAGAATGAAAGGGGGAAAAAATCTCTGAACTGTCAACCTGTCTTCATTTATTTGTGCCTCACCTGGTTCTTTAGAGGAATTGTAGTATCCTAATAATAAAACCAGAACACAAAGTGACATTTAGGACCAGGGAAAATACAAATTAAATTTTAAGTTCAAGGCTGGAAGACAATTAGAATACAGTTGTGTGGACCATAATATCCTGCCCAGTATTTTAAAGAATGGCAAATTTGGTCACAATTCCAGGTGGATGAAACAAAGGAAATAAACAGTCTGTTTAGTCACTTTTCAACTAGTGCATTCAGAAATGTTTGTGGACAATTTTGATGACTAGATGCCAAGAGTACTAACTGTTTGTTGTGTGGGGGACATCCCACATTTAAAGAATTGTTCTGTCTACCCTGTTGAGAAACACTGAGTTAAATGGTTGTTGATATTCTTAAGGGGGAAAAAAATACCAGTTCTAGGAGGAGCAAAGCTTTTCCTGGCAATTAATTTCAAGGAAATTTGTTACACCAAGTTTTAAGTGGGGGACATATGGTGATATTATAAGACAGTTGTCTTACACTATCCCTAGAATAAATTTATTTAGAATAAATATAATAGTGAAATTTGAAAGTCCATGCTTTTAGCACTTTTCAATTAAACCAAAGTCCCAGTGCCAAAATACAGTTCACGAAAGTTTTTTTCATGATTCAACTGTACTGCTTTTTTTTTTTTTTTTT
>NW_006921592.1:27142185-27155359 GCF_000298275.1 Orycteropus afer afer
CCTCGGAAGGAAGATGGGGCAATCTACTTCCGTAGTGATACTGCCTCGGAAACCCAAGGAGGGGTCGCTATGAGTCGGGTCCGACTTGATGGCACATAACAACAACAACAACAATTGTTTATTAGGGCTTTTCTTTCTTTTCATTTTTTTCCTTAAATTATGCCCTTTTTCCTGTTCAAACTAACACATTTTAATATGAAATGGTCACATAATTTGGAAAATCCCTGTAGTGGATGTTAATTAAATAATTTAACTGGATATCTGTCATGAGCTTATCTAAATATTTCTAAGAGAAGAAATTTGCAGGCATACAATTCCTCCCAAAAATGGGTCTGAGAAGCAAACTCTAGGTACAGAGATGATAAACACTCCCTTTGAAACCTTCTTGAAGTTATAAAAATGAAAAGGCTAGAAATATACTTATGGGTGTGGGGGGGTAGTTCCTTGATTCTTACATCAGCAGTATCAGTGGTTTTCACCTTTTTTCTGTCTCAACATTCTTGAGGTTGACAACACATCTCATTAGAAGCCTTGTCTCTTTCACAGTGATTTCGGGATTGGTGGGGGGAGGGTGTGCCACCTCTAACCAGGAAACAAATTGGTATATTCATCCCCTCAGTTTTCTAAGACACCCTTCAAGGCCGTATCTCCCCCAACACACATATACTGCTTAAGAATCACTACAGTGGACCCTTTTCAGGGAATATGAAGAAATTTGTTGTTTAATGACTAAATCATGGTGGGTGTAAAATGTTCAAGAAGTTTAAAAGCCATGAAGCAAGAGGTCAAATCCCTTGCCACTGATGCTAGCAGGCCAAGAACAGTCTGTATAAACATACTCATTTTAGTGGCTTACTTCTTTAAAATAATATTAGAGAGAGTAAATCCACTCCAGCAGAAAAAATAGTCAGTCCTTTAGGTTTAACCTATGCCATTTAATCTATCAGGATAACAATACAGCTGTGCGTCAGTGTCTTGATAGTTGTAATATATTATCTCTAAAAATCATTCAGGGACTATATTATAAACTTGCTATTAAAATATGAAAATCAGACTTTTCAAAATAAAATTGTAATGGTTATATTTTAGTTTGGCTGGCCCATGATTCTTAGTGGTTTGTCATTCTGATGGAATCATTCCCCATGAATAGATCTGATATAATGTGATTACTTCCATGATAAGATCTGCTATGAGCAGACAGTCAGCTGAAAGGAAGTTTCATCAGGGCTTTAGCTGACTTCCAGTATATATGGACTTCTGACAAAGCTCTCTGGCTTTCTACTCAATCTGGATCTTGCATCTGGCTCATAAGCATCTGACTTCTAGTTCTTGGACTTGAGAAAGAGGCCTGCCATCTTACTTGCCTATCTTGGATTCATCAGCCTCTGCAGCCTGTGAGCCAGCTGACTGGGTTTGTCAGCCCCGGCAGCTACATGAGTTAGGAGAAGCCTACAGCCAGATTATCTGACCCACAGGCTTGGGACTTGCCAGCCTCTACAACTGTGTGAGCCATTTCTTTCAGATAAATCTCTCTATATAGATATAATATGTAAGTAAACTTCAGTGCTTTTACTTCTCTAGAGAACCCAACATAAGATATTTGATACCAAGAGTGGTTCTAGAGACACAAACTCATTTTCTAAATTGGTTCTAAAGTCTGACTAATCTTAAAGACACTGATGGTTCTGGCTCCACTAGGAAAGAGAGTGCTGCTATCTGTGGCATGAGGTGGCAATATTAATATGCAAAATATCACCACTAATAGATCAAGTATTGGTGAGAAGCAAGGCTCTGGGTGATCACATATTTGATAACTTTTCTGCAATTTTGTCAAAATGAGAAGTATATGGAAGCTGGTTGGTTGGTTCTACTTACATTAGACAAAGTGATGAAAGAAAGAGATGGACTCATGCATTGGAGTCACAGCTCAAGTGCCACATAAAAGACCTTAGTGTTGCCACTTGTGCCCTGAAAGAAACCCTTATTTCATGTAGTATCAGAGCTGATATTGCCAAAAACCAAACTCAGGGTATAATCATAAAAGTGACTAAACTACAATGCAATTGAATTCCCAACCTCAAGTAGATGTTAAAGTGAAGGCACTTTATTGGGAAAGATTGGCATCTTGAAAGTTGGGATAGGGACATATGGGCAGATAATCAGGAAGGATAATCAGGAGGAAGAATCATTAACAACCTGGGATACACTGATGATACAGCTTTGCTTGCTGAAAATGAGGATGACTTGAGCCACTTACTGATGAAGATCGTACAGTCTGCAGTGTGGATTACTTCTCAATATAAAGAAAATAAAAATTCTCACAACTGGACCAATAAGCAACATCATGATAAATGGAGAAAAGATTGAGGTTGTCAAAGAATTCACGTTGCTTGGTTCTACAATTGACGCCAATGGAAGCAATAGTCAGGACATTAGACGACATGTAGCACTGGGCAGGTCGGCTGCGAAGGAACTCTTTCAAGTGCTGAGGAGCAGAGATGTCTCCTTGAGGACTAAGGTGCATCTGACACAAGCCATGATATTTCCAGTCACCTTGTATGCATGTGAGAGCTGGACAATGAATAAGGAAGACCGAAGAAGAGTTGATGCCTTTGAGTTGTGGTGCTGGTGAAGAATGCTGAAAATATCATAGACTGCTAAAAGAACTAACAGATCTGTCCTGGAGGAAATGCAGCCAAGATGCTCCTTGGAAGCGAGGATGGCCAGACTTCATCTCACCTACTTTGGTCATGTTGTCAGAAGGGACCATTCCCTGGAGAAGGATGTCATGCATGGTAAGATGGAGGGTCAACAAAAGAGGAGAAGACCTTCAATGAGATGGATTGACTCAGTGGTTGTGACAAAGGGCTCAAGTATAGCAAGGATCATGGAGCTGGCGCGGGACTGGGCAGTGTTTTGTTCTGCTGTGCATGGGGTCACTATGAGTCGGAAACGACTCGATGGCACCTAATAACAACAACAAGAATCAGCAAGCTGGGGTCATTGGGCCCCTAAATTCTATCAAATCACTCTTGCCAGCAGAACTAGCCCTCCTATTCCCTTTTGATGAGATTAAACCAGCTGTGTCTGATGGGTCATTGTCTGAGATATCACCTGGGGAGCTGTCTGGAACATTGCCTGAACCAGATACCTTACAAGACACTACTGAATGTTCCCAGGAAGCACCACCAACACCCATTTTTGCTTCTAAACATATAACTAGACTTAAGTCCTAATGAGCCCCAAAAGGTGAAGCACAAACTGTGACCCAGGAAGAGATACACAACACTCCAAAAGAACTGCTTGATTTTTCTAATATGTATAAACAGAAACATGTAGAATATGTATGGGAATGGCAACTTAGGGTGGGATGATAGTGCAAGGAACATAACATTGGATCAGTCTGAGTTTATTGATTTGGAATCATTAATCACAGATTGTTCATTCAGTGTTTCAGCTGAAGAGGTTAGGAAAGGATCTAATAGTTTATTTGGTTGGTTTACTGAAGCATGAATTATGCAGTGGCCTACACTAAGCCAAGTTGAAGTACCAGACCTGCCTTGGTATACTGTAAAAGAAAGTATCCAGAGGCTTAGGGAAATTGGCATGATAGAGTAGATTTGTCAGATTAGACACACAGATCCACACATGGAGTGCCCAGAGGACACATCTTTTACCACAATGGTGAGGAACAAATTTGTGAAAGGAGTGCCAGCATCCTTGAAGACTTCTGTTATTGCTATTTTATAAGGCAGATTGGACAGTGGGAACTGTCCTGATTGAACTTAGACACTTAACTACAGTGGGGCTGATTGGACCCCATGTGGTAGGAGCTAAGTGGCAGCACTTAATCAGCAAAGGCAAAGTGGATGTGGTTACTGTAGTGGACAGCAGAGTCAAAGGAGTACTCAGAATATACTGATTCATATGAACACATGGCACTGGCTACCTAGACATGGTGTCCCTCAAGTGAGAAAACCAAACTCACTGCCATTGAGTCAATTCTGGCTCATAGTGACCCACATTATGTTTCTGAGGTAGTAAATCTTTACAGAAATAGATTGCCTCATCTTCCTTCTGCAGAGCAGCTAGTGGCTTTGAACCATCAATCTTCTGGTTAGCACTCAAATATCTTAAGAACAGTGCCACCAGAGCGCCTCATGGTGTCCCTAAACAAACAAACAAACACAAAACTCACTGCCATCAAATAGATCCCAACTCATAGTGACCCCTCCTTGGGTTTCTGAGGCAGTATCTCTACAGAAATAGATTGCCCAGTCTTCCTTTCCTGGGAATGAAATAAATGGGAAGTCTACTGAGTATTTATTTGACCTGTACAAGCTGAAGAATTCTAGATCAAGTGAACGGCAGTCAAACTTTAATCACCAGAATAGAGAGTCACGGCCCTCAATCAATTCCCAATCTTGAGCCAGTTTACAGAACAACAACTCTTTGAATGAAGGAGAGGCTGGGTCCCCTTGAGGAAGGACCCCACTTCTAAAAATTGATGCTCTTAATCTTTCTCCCAGCCTTCTAAGCAATCTAAAGCCTTTCATGAGAATGAGTATTCACTGGGGAAAAGGAAATAATCAGAGTTTTCAGGGATTACTGGACACTGACTCTGAATTAACACTAATCCCAGGAGATACAAAACATCAGTAGAGGCCCAAGGAAGTCAGGTTAGTAATGCAGTCTTAGTCAGGTCCATCTCACAGTGGAACCAGTGGGTCCCTGAACCCATCCTGTAGTGATTTACCCAGTACCAGAATACATAATTAGAATAGGCATACTCATCCACTGGTAAAATCTCCACTGGATCCCTGACATGTGGAGTAAGAGTTATTATGGTAGGAAAAGCCAAATGGAAACCATTAGACTGCCTCTGCCTTGGAAAATAGTAAACCTAAAGCAATATCACTTTCCTGGAAGAATTGCAGAGATTCGTGCCACCATTAAGGACTTGAACGAATGCAGGGGTGGTGATTCCCACATCCCCATTTAAATTGCCTATTTGTTTTGTGCAAAAAATGGATGAATCTTGAAGAATGACCGTAGATTATCATAAATGTGACTCCAGTTGCAGCTGCTGCTCCAGATGTGGTTTCTTACTTGAGCAAATTAATATACACCCTGGAACCTACTATGCAGCTATTGATCTGACCAATGTCTTTTTCTCAATTCTGGTTTCGAACAATCACCAGAAGTAGTTTGCCTTCAGCTAGCAAGGCCAGTAATACATTTTCACTGCCTTATCTCATGGGTATATCGTCTGTGCAACCCTATGCCATAATTTAGTCTGCAGAAACCTTGATCACCTTTCTCTTCCACCAGACATCACATTGATCCATTACATTGATGACATTATGCTGATTGAACCTTGGAAGGAAGATGTATCTATGACTCTAGACGCATTGGTAAGATATTTGTGTGCTGTAGGGTGGAAAATTAACCCAACAGAAAATCCAGGTGCCTTCCACCTCAGTAAAATTTCCAGTGGTGTGGGTCATGTTGAGATATTCCTTCTAACGTGAAGGATAAGTTACTGTATTTGGTCCTTCCCACAACTAAAAATGAGGCACAGTACCTCATTGGATTGGTGAGCCTCTTAGGATTTTAGAGACAGCATTTCCCTCATTTGGATGTGCTATTTATCTGTTGTTGTTGTTGTTATGTGCCGTCGAGTCAAACCCGACTCATAGCGACCCCTCCTTGGGTTTCCAAGGCAGTATCACTACAGAAGTAGGATTGCCCAACCTTCCTTCTGAGGAGTGGCTGGTGGGTTTGAACCGCCAGCCGTCTGGTTAGCAGGCAAGTGTCTTAGCCACTATGCTACCAGAGCTCCCAAACATAGATTTACCACAGGACTAAGCAATCTCTGTTGTTGTTAGTTGTTATGTGCCGTAGAGTCAGACCCGACTCATAGCGACCCCTTCTTGGGTTTCCGAGGCAGTATCACTACGGAAGTAGATTGCCCAACCTTCCTTCCGAGGAGCGGCTGGTGGGTTTGAACCACTGGCCTTCTGGTTAGCAGTCAAATGCCTTAGGCACTAGGCCACCAGAGCTATTTATCTAGTGACTCAAAAAACTGCTAATGTTGAGTGGGATCCAAAACAAGAGAAGGCTCTGCAACAGATTCAGGCTGCTCTACAAGCTGCTCTGCCACTTGGGCTATATGATCAAGCTGATCGATTAGTGAATGAAGTGTCAGTGGTAGATTAAAAATGCTGTTTGGAGTCTTTGGTAGGCCCCTATTGGTGAATCACCATGCAAACCCTTAGGATTTTGGAGCAAAGCCCTTCCATCCTCTGCAGGTAACTATTCTCCTTTTGAGAAACAGCCTTTGGCTTGTTATAGGGCTTTAATAGATACCAAATGTCTAACCATGTGCCACCAAGTCATCATGTGGGCTGAGCTGCCCATCATGAACTGGATGTTTTCTGACCCACAGAGTCATAAAGTACACAGCAGTACTCCATTATTAAATCAAAGTGGTATATAAGAGATTAGGCTTCAGCAGGACCTGAAGGCACAAGTAAGTTGCACGAGGAAGTGGTCCAAATGTCAATAGTCTCCACTGCTGTCATATTACCTCCTCTCTCAGTCTGCACCTGTGGCCTCCTGGGGAGTTCCTTATGATTAGTTGACTCAGGAAGAGAAAACTCATGCCTGGTTTACAGATAGTTCTGCACAACATTCAGGCACCGTTTTCCTAAGGTATTTGACTGCTAATCAGAAGGCTGGCAGTTCACACCCATGAGCCACTCCTTGGAAGGAAGACGGAGCAGTCTACTTCCTTAGTGGTACCACCTCAGAAACCCAAGGAGGGTCGCTATGAGTTGGATCTGACTTGATGACAGTGAGTTTGGTTTTTTGGTTTCATTCAGAAATGCACAGCAGGAGCACTGGAGCCCATTTCTGGGAGTTCCCTGAGGGACAATGGTGAGGGGAAATCCTTCCAATGGGTAGAACATCGAGCAGCACACCCAGCTGTTCACTTTGCTTGGTGGGAGGCATGGCCATATGTGTGATTGTATACTGATTCATGGGCTATGGCTAGTTGTTTGGCTTGATGGTCTGGGATTTGGAAGGAATATGATTGGAAAGTTGAGGACAAGGAAGTATGGGGAAGACGTGTCTGAATGGACCAAAGAAGTGAAGATATTTGTGTCTCATGTGAATTGCTCACTAAAGAGTAGCCTTGGCAGAGGAGGATTTTAACAATCAAGTGGATAGGATGACACGTTCTGTGGAAATTAGTCATTCTCTTTCCCCCGCCACTCCTGTTACTGCCCAGTGGGCTCATGAACAAAGTGGCCATGTTGGCAAGGATGGAGATTATGCATGAGCTCAGCAACATGAATTTCTGCTCACCAAGGCTGACTTGGCTACAGACACTGCTGAGTGCTCAATCTTCCAGCAGCAGAGATGCACACTGAGTCCACAATATAGAACTATTCCTTGGGGCAATCAGCCAGCAACCTGGTGGCAGACTAATTACATTGGACTACTTGCATCATGGAAGGGACAGCATTTTGTTCTTACTGGAATAGACAATAACTTTGGACACAGGTTTGGCTTCCCTGCATACAGTGCTTCTGCCAAACTAATATCTGTGGACTTACAGAATGTCTTATCCACCATCATGGTATCCCACACAGCATTGCTTGGGATCAAGGAATTAATTTCACAGCAAATGAAGTACAGCAGTGAGCCTGCACTCATGGAATTCACTAGTCTTACCATGTTTCCTAACATCCTGAAGCATCTGGCTTGATAGTATGATGGATGGAATGGTCTTCTGAAGATGCAGTTATGGCACTGGCTAGGTGGCAATATACCTTGCAGGGTTGGGCATTGTTCTCCAGGAGGCTGTATGGTCTAACCAGTGTGCAAAATATGATGTTTCTCTAATAGGCAGGATTCATGGGTCAGGAACTAAGGGGTGGACATGGGAATGGTACCACTCTCTATTACTCATAGTGGCCCAATCACAGCATTTTTGCTTCCAGTCCCTGCAGCCCTGTGCTCTGCAGGTCTGGAGCTCTTAGTTCCAAAGGGAAGAATACTCCCACCTGGGTATACAATACTGACTCCATTGAATTGGAAGTGAGGAATGCAGCCTGGCCATTTGGGGCTACTCATGCCTCTGGATTAGCAGGCAAAGAAGGGAGTTACTGTTTTGGCTGGTGTGTTTGATCCTAATTAACAAGGAGAAGTCAGATTGATATTGCATAATGGAGGTAAAGAAGAATATGTCTGGAGTACAGGAGATTCCTTAGGACATCTCCTAGTACTACCATGTTCTGTGATTAAAGTCAGTGGGAAACTACAGCAACCCAATTCTGATATGACTTCTAATGGCTCAGCCCCTTCAAGAATGAAGGTTTGGGTCACCCCATCAGGCAAAGAACCATGACCAGCTGAGGTGCTTGCTGAAGACAAAAGCAGTTGTGGAAATGAGGACCATGATTGTTAGGAGTATTTCTTCCTTGTATGTGTGCATCAAATATTTTTGTTTTCTTCACTTATAAAATATAAGATGTGAATGGGCCTAATATGTTTTCAGTTGTCCGTGTGTTTGTTGTATCATGTTAGGTACAAGTATGACTTTAAAATTGTCTTTGTATGATTTTAGGAGATATGTACAGATGCCAAGTTAACAAGAGGTGGTTAAGGTTATATGTCAACTTGGCTAGGCTATAATTCTCAGTGGTTTGGCATTATGATGTATTCATTACCTATGATCAAATCTGATATAATATAGTCACCTCCATGATGAGATCTGCTCAGAGCAGCCAGTCAGTTGAAAGGGAGTTTTCTCAGGGTTGTGGCCTGCCTTCAATATATATGGAATCCTCTGGCTTTTTGCTCCTGCATCTGGCTTGTCGTCATCTGACTTCCAGTTGTTTAGACTTGAGCCAGTGGTCTGCCATCTTACCTGCCATCCTTCAATTCATCAGCTTCCACAGGCCACGTACCAGCAGGTTGGGTATTTCAGCCCCTACAGCTGTGTGAATCAGGAGAAGCCTCCAGCCTGATGCCTGACCCACAGACTTGGGACTTGCCAGCCTCTGTAACCATGTGAGCAATACTCTGGTAATAAATATCTCTTTCCTTCTGTCTCTCTCTCTATATATATGTGTGTACATACATACATATGCTCTCTATGTGTGTGTGTGTGTGTACATACATACATATGTGTATATATATATGTGTGTATATATATACACATATATGTTTCACTGGTTTTGCTTCTCTAGAGAACCCATTCTGAGACAGTGATCATATTTATGATATTCTTAGCTTTTCTCCATCATCATAAAATTCCTATAAATGCTGTGTTTCTGAAATTAATTCACACTGTGGTTTGATTTATAGATCATGTTTGAACAGTATGCCTACTTCTCAAACAAAAAAATGTACTACATTTTCGACATCAGAATACAACTCCTGAGATATACCTCATGCTTTCCTCCTCTTACTTTCATTATAAATAAACAAATGAACTCGTATGATGAATCTCATCTTCAAGTTGTTAAGCTCTATAATCTTCCAGAAGCTAAAGTAATTTTTATGATTATGGACTCTGTAGCCAGACAGTCAGAGTTTAAATTCTGTCTCTACCTCATACTGCCTGTGTAATCTTGGGAAAGTTACTTACCCTCTCTGTGACTCCATTTCCTTAGGTGTAAAATACAAATAATTATACTTTTTACCCCAAAATGTTAAAATTAAATGTGTTAGTACTTGTAAAATGAGTTAAACAACATCTTACCCAAAGTAAGCACTCATTAAAAGCCACTGGACAAGACTGATGTCACATCTGTAACTCTCCTTGGAGGGAAAAGTCAACAATGACAGGTAACCCATAAACAATTGTATGCAGCCAAAAATTTGAAATAAAAGAATGGGTAGCACTAGTGGATCTGGGGCTTTAGTCCCCCCTTCAAAAATAAAAAATGTTCATAGTAGAACATTTTTTTAAAAGTTTATGTCACTATCAAGTTTTTGCTTACTAAAATAGAAAGCCTTTATTTTTTATTTATATTAACTGCTTTTAGGATATGGGCAATCTACTTCCGCAGTGATACCGCCTTGGAAACCCACAGAGGGGTCGCTATGAGTCGGATCTGACTAGAAGGCAATGCGTTGCGTTTGTTGTTTGTTGTTATACTAGAACTGAAGTTATCAGCAACTTCTCTCTTTAAAGCTGATAAATTTATTTTCATCGTTTGTATCAATTGAAGTAACTGCTTTGAATTCAAGATACCCCCATAATTGCTGACAAGCATTGAAATGAGAGTGGCATCACTCTGTGCTCAGGCTGTTGCTTTTGTATGATCTCTATACCTAGTATTCTTAGCTCACCTTGTTGTACTTCTTCTGGAAACAAAATACTACCTCAGTAATGTGAAGGAGATGGAAAAATGTAATACTTCTTTGTCTTTACTAAAGCTATCTGTAAAGATGATTAAATTAAGGATTTCTGAAGAGACTTTAAAATAATTTTATATAGATGAGATATTGATGGCATTTCAAAGCCATCTCAAGTATTTCTGAGGGAAAAACATCTTCACAATCACTAATTTTATCATCTCTGGTTAGTATTACTTCAGCACCTTAAGAGAGTAAAACATTGGCATGCACCATCATGCTTGGTTAGAGACATTTATGTCACTCATAATGACATAAATGAGAGGTTTTGCAATTTGTAGTATAATGCTGGGTGGCAGTAGTGAATTTGCAGTTTTGAAAAAATAAAAATGATTGTGAAAAGAGAATAAAGGGAAAGGAAATGGAACAAGATGAAGACAAAAGATTCTCAGCCATAGTGTTAGAAAACACTTGCAAATGTTTTGCTTCTGGAGTCTTCAGAAATCCCCAGACCTCCCACCTATAGTACAATATCTTTCATCTGGGGCTCACCTCCAAAATCTTTTTGATTACTGGGAATTCTGAATGTTTCATGTCTGTCACCAAAGTCTTATTAAAGAACTTTGCCTGTGTTGGAAATGTATGTGCATGTGTGTTTGTGTGTGTAGCCCGATGCAGATGTGTTGTCTTAATTCCTAAGAAACCAAAACAGATCATATTTGTATGAAACCAATACACTATTAACTGTGGCCACAATATGTCAATGGTCCACTTCCCAAAGAATACTATAATTTAATCTAATAGAGCCTATGTCTAAACAGCAAAGGAGTATATGAAATGGAAAACTTGGAAAAGAGACATCCTGCACAACACAATCCTAGATAAAATGCTAAGGTCTTTCAGAGTTTCTCAGTCTTTTTAATGTAGTCATCGATGCCTACTATAATAGAAGCTATGACCCTACTTTTCAAATTTAACCATCCATATATTAAGAAAAGGCCTAAAATACGTTATCTTTTCCATGTTTTCTTTGGTTTCTTATAGCTTGTACTTTTACAAATTAATTTACATTTATGGAATATATTTTATAGGTGTGCTGAATTAAAATTTATTGCTCCTAAAATAAATTTCCGATTATACCATTGTTATTTGGTAATACAGACATGATTGTAAAATACTGTGCAAAGTAAGAATTCATTTTTGCCTTAAATTGTACTTACATATTTTAGAACCATTTCTGAAGACAGCTCATTTTAAAAGATGGAATCTCTGATAGCCAGAGGGAAAACCTGTGTGATTTAGGTTTAATCTCAGAGAAAAACATATTTGAACATTTGAAGGAACTGATAATACCTTTATTAGAGTTAATTTGTTCTTTTAATGTATGGAAATATGTCACAAAACTTAACTATACCTGTTTGTGATGTGGTGCCTCATTTTTTCAATCAACTGCATGTTTTCAACTTAAGTTTACTTAAAGTTTTCTGAAAAGAAATGTACAAAGACAGCATTCAATTAAGGATTAATCACTATGGCAACTGAGACTGTGGAGACTGAAAGGGGGAGGATGTATTCTCCCCTCAGTTTCCTGCCAGCTGTCATAGTCAACCTCTGCTGCCTGAATCCAAGCCAAAATATAGACTGTGACCAACACTAAGAAACTATATCTGTATTTTTATAAATTGGTACAAGTATCACACTATAAAAGAAGACTTAATCCCCTGAATTGGATGACAGACACTTGGCACTCTTGCCAGTGTTTGACAGAGAAATAACGGGCCGCTTTGTAGTAAAACCTGGATTAATAGTAAACCCTTCTTTATGTTATTGCAGTGTGGTGTAAATGAGAGAACTAAGCATGCTGTCAGCCAGGATGGGGTGGGGTGACATCGGGGAGAGCGCCCTTTCTATAACCAGTGCAGGTTTAAGCACTGTTCCGAATACTGTAAATGCAAAATGTTGTGTTAGTAAGAACTTCTTTTTCTTGTATTTGTATTAGATTGGCATTTTGTAGATTACTTAAAGAAAGGCTTTCTGTGAACTATAGTGGATTTGAGTGCAGTGTGTTTGTACAGCTTTGGGAGTCAGTAAGGAAGGATGGACTGTTTACAATGAAACAACTTCGAGGAGATACAGCATTCCATTATCCTATTTTTCAGAATAGTGAATGGCATGATGGCTTAAAATAATTGTTCACAAATGACTGGCTCATGAAGTAGCCTAGTAAGTAAGGTTTATAGTTTCAGCATGTAGTGGAATTAACTCTTACTGGGTGGGATTTTTTGTGGTCTTATCATTTTTCATTCTACAGTTAGATGTTAGTTTTACAGTATTTGTATTAGAAAGGTATTTTTTCAAGTAATCTTAGTAGAGATCAAGATTTTTGAAATTGTGTATATGTATGTGTAAAATTTTGTGACTGGGGTTGGCATAAAAAAGGCTTTTTCATGTTTCTGTTCTTAGAATTGGGATTGACTACTGATAGTTTTCTGTTTCAGAAAGATGATATTCTCATATCAGTGAAGAATACCTATTACCTAGTCAGAGGGAAGAGAAGCCAGTGTGAACTATAAAGATATATATTGATGCCCTTCTAGCTACAGGCCAGGAGAAGATGGGGCATCCTTCCTCACAGAGCTATTGCCAGGACTGATGGCCTAATGTGACTAATGAGCTGATGCAGTGACTTTCAACTTCTTGCAAGAAAGGCATTAAAATGACTCAATGTAAGTTTTATTTTGGTAATTAAGATTATTGCTTATCTAGCAGAAACTAAGGGAATTTGTTAAAACCAGACCAA
>NW_006921592.1:27160548-27189230 GCF_000298275.1 Orycteropus afer afer
GTAAATTTTGGTCAATGACATGAGACAAAGTATATGTGAACTGCTGTATGAAAAGTGAATTTACTCTGTAAATCTTCACCCAAATCCTAATAAAATAAATAAATAAATAAATAAATAAATAAAAAGATTATTGCTTATCTATAGGAGTGAGACTGAGACAGGCTCGGAAGAAAGGAGAGGCCATCCACTTCTCAGAGAATTGGCCAGGGAAAACTTTATGAATAGCAGAGAAACACTGTCTGATACATTAGTGGACAATTTTATGAATAGCCCTAAAACACTGTCCGATACAGTGCCAGAAGATGAGCCCCTCAAGTCAGAAGGCACTCAAAGTACGACTGGGAAAGAGCTGCCTCATCAGAGTAGAACCAACCTTAATGATATGGATAAAGCAAAGCTTTTGGGACCTCCATTTGCTGCCATGGCATGACTCAAACTGAGGAGAAACAACTGCAAACATCCATTAATAATCGGAACATCTAACGTATGAAGTATGAATCTAGAAAAATAGGAAGTTGTCAAAAATGAAATGGAACACATAAATATTGATATCCTAGGCATTAGTGAGCTGAAATGGACAAATTTTGGTTATTTTGAATCAGACAACCATATGATCTACTGTTGTGGGAATGGCAAATTGAAGAGGAATGGCGTGTCATTCATCATCAATTAGAATGTTTCAAGATCTATCCTGAAGTACAAGTGCTGTCAGTGACAGGATAATATCCATACGCCTACAAGGAAAGCCAGTTAATGCTACTATTATTAAAATTTACACACTAATGACCAAAGCCAAAGATGAGGAAATTGAAGATTTTTACCAACTTCTACAGTCTGAAGTTGACTGAACATGCAATCAAGATGTGCTGCTCATCACTGGTGATTGGATTGCAAAAGTTGGAAATGAAGAATCACCAGTAGTTGGAAAATTTGGCCTTGGTGATAGAAATAATGCTGGAGATCACATGATAAAATTTTGCATGACCAAAAACTTACTGCAAATACATTTTTTCAACAACATAAATGGCAGCTGTACATGTGGACCTCACCAGAAGGAATACACAGGAATCAGATCAACTACATCTGTGGAAAGAGTCAATGGAGAAGCTCAATAGCTTTAGCCAAAACAAGGCCAGGAGCTGATTGTGGAACAGACCATCAAATGCTCACATGCAAGTTCAAGATGAAGTTGAAGACAATTAAAACAAGTCCACAAGAGCCAAAATATGACCTTGATTATATCCCTCCTGAATTTAGAGATCATTTAAAGAACAGATTTGATGCATTGAACACCAGTGACCAAAAACTAGAGGACTTGTGGGACGATATCAAGAACATCATCCATGAAGAAAGCAAGAGGTCATTAAAAAGACAGGGAAGGAAGACAAGACCAAAATGGATGTCAGAAGAGACTCTGAAACTTGCCCTTGAATGGAGAGTAGCTAAAGCAAATGGAAGAAATGCCAAGATCAAAGAGCTGAACAGATTGAGGAAGACAAAGACAGAGAGAGGTGCATGGGAGGTGCAGACAACAAAAATGAACCCTTTTGCATGTACAGTACTGCGTTGTTAGAGAAGGGAAACATTGATATATGGGAGGATAGATGGGTGGACAGGCTGAAATATTATGTATGTCTGTGGAGGGGGTAGTGTGCCCAAGACCATGTATAGGGTTGGCAATGTTTCTACAAGTGTATTTGTATGTCCTGTAAGAATTCCCAGGTATATAGTAGAGCTGACAAGGGGCAAGATTGTAGTCACTTCTTGGCCACAGCTAGCTACCCAGAGGGAGCAAGTAGTTGGGCGCTTGTGGGCTCAGGACCATGGTTGCAGGGGACATCAAGCTCAATTTGCATAACATACTACACAAAAACATTGTTCCACATCCTACTTTGGCAAGTAGTGACTTGGATCTTAAAAGCTTGCAAGTGGCCATCTAGATGCAACTATGAGTTCCTCCTCATCCAGAGCAAAGAAGAATGAATAAAACCAAAGACACATGGAAACAATTAGTACAAGTGACTGGTACACTGTGCAGTCCTCAGCCTATACAACTATGAGACCAGAAGAACTAGATAGTGCCCAGCAACCACTATCAACATGGATAGAGTAGGAGAACAATGTGGAATCTATATATCAACCTGGATAGATCCTGGATAGAGTAGGAGAACAATGTGGAACAAAACTCAAAATCATTAGGAGAAAAAAAAAAGAAAAGGCCGGGTTTGCTGGTCCGATAGAGCCTAATGGAAACACTGAGACTGTGGCCCCTAGTTGCCCTTCAGGTCTGGAATTGAACCCACTCCTGTGGCTTCCAGCCAAACAAAAGACAGGCATTTGAGCTGAACATTTACGTTAAGTAGATGCACTCCTTGGAGAGATCAATCATGGGAGAATAGAAGGGCTGTGTGTGCACAGGGAGATAACTCGTGGGGCAGGAGTGCATGGGATGGAAGGACACAGGGAAGAGATAACCATGGGGAGGTAGTGGGAGGGCAGCTGTTGCATTGTGATAAATTGTAGTCAATGTCATGAGACAATGTGTGTGAGCTGCTGCATGGAAAGTGAATTTACTGTGTAAACTTTCACCCAAATCACAATAAAAATAAAAAGTTAAAGAGATTGTTTATAAACATTCTTCTTAAAAAAAAAAAAAAAACTATACAGGCTTTCAAAGAGCAGCTCAAGAAGACAAACTCAATTATTGTAATGAAATATGCAAAGACCTGGAGTTAGAAAACCAAAAGGGAAGAACACACATGACATTTCTCAAGCTGAAAGAACTGAAGAAAAAATTTAAGCCTCGAGTTGCCACATTGAAAGATTCTATGGGCAAAATATTGAATCATGCAGGAAACATCAAAAGAAAATGGGAGGAGGAGATGGACATTTTGGAGAAATGATTCTCACTGTCTCCTTGGGTATCAATACTCAATAAACCTTTTGTTTTCTCCAAAGAAGAAGAAAAAGATGGAAGGAATACACAGAATCACTGTACCAAAAATAATTGGTCAATATTTATCCAATTCAGGAGGTGGCATATGATCAGTAACTAATGGTATTGAAAGAAGAAGTTGAACCTGCACTGAAGGAAGTGGTGAAAAACAAGGGTCCAGGAATTGATGGGATACCTATTGAGATGTTTCAACAAATGGATGCCACACTGTAGGCACTTGGCTATTTCAGGAGATTTGGAAGACAACCTGGCCAAGTGACTGCAAGAGATCCATATTTTACCCATTCCAAAGAAAGGTGGTCCCACAGAATGTGGAAATTATCAAACAATATCATTAATATCACACACAAGTAAAATCTTACTGGAGATAGTTCAAAAATGGTTGCAGCAGTATATTAACAGAACTTCCAGAAATGCAAACTGGATTCAGAAGAGAACGTGAAACAAGGGATATCATTGCTGATGTCAGATGGATATTGGCTCAAAGCAGGGAATACCAGAAAGACGTTTACTTTTGTTTTATTGACTATGCAAAAGCATTCGATTGTGTGAATCATAACAAACTGTGGATAATATTGAGAAGAATGGGAATTCCACAACACTTAATGGTACTCTTGAGGAACCTGTACATAGACCAGGAGGCTGTCATTCAAACAGAACAAGGGGACAGTGTGTTGTTTAAAATCAGGAAGGGAGTGTGTCAGGGTTGTATCCTTTCACCATACTTATTCAATCTGTATGCTGAGCAAATAATACAAGAAGCTGGACTGTATGAAGAAGAATGTGGCATCAGGGTTAAAGGAAGGCTCATTAATAACCTGCAATACACAGGTGACACAACTTTGCTTGTTGAGAGTGAGGATGACTTGAAATACTTACTGATGAAGGTTGAAGAATACAGTCTGCAGTATGGATTACATCTCAATATAAAGAAAACAAAAGTCCTCACAACTGGACCAGTAAGCAGCGTCATGATAAATGGAAAAAAGATGGAAGTTGTCAAAGACTTCATATTACTTGGTTCTATAATCAACCCCAATGGAAGCAACAGTTAAGATATCAAAAGGCATATGTTGTTGTTGTTGTTATGTGCCGTTGAGTTGGACCCGCCTCCTGGCGACCCCTCCTTGGGTTGCTGAGGCAGTATCACTATGGAAGTAGATTGCCCAACCATCTGCTGCAAAGACCTCTTTCACGTGCCGAAGAGCAAGAATGTCTCCTTAAGGACTGAGGTGCACCTGACACAAGCCATGGTATTTTCAGTCGCCTCATATGCATGTGAAAGCTGGATGGTAAATAAGGAAGACCGAAGAAGAGTCAATGTTTTTGAGTTGTGGTGCTAATGAAGAATGCTGAAAGTACCATGGACTGCTGAAAGAACTAACAAATCTGTCCCGGAAGAGGTGCAGCCAGAATGCTTCTTGGAAGTGAGAATGACCAGACCTCATCTCCCCTACTTTAGTCATGTTGTGAGAAGAGACCATTCCCTGGAGAAGGATATCATGCTGGGTAAGGTGGAAGGTCAGCGAAAGAGGGGAAGGCCCTTAACAAGATGGATTGACATGGTGGCTACTACGATGGGCTCAGGTATAGTAGGGATCATGGAGCTGGCACAGGACCAGGCAGTATTTCGTTCTACTGTACATAGGGTCGCTATGAGTCAGAGACAACTTGATGGTGCCTAACAACAGCAACAATGTGTGGGTGATGAGGGAAACTCCCTTTGTCAGTCTGGTCAGTGACCTGGTATTCTTTTTGTTGATAGTAGTACCAATGAGAGAATGTTTTCAAATACTTTAAAAACTCATCAAAAGATGAAGCCTCATCTTCAACGCCAGTGTCCCTTTGGCCGTTTGCCACCTGTCGGGTGACCCCGGTGTATTTGGGGATGATCATGGTGCGACAGTAACCTTCCCCACCATCACTGAGTCCATGGGGTGGGTGTGAGCTGGTGGTTGCTGGGGTT
Source organism: Orycteropus afer afer (assembly GCF_000298275.1). NCBI lineage: Eukaryota > Metazoa > Chordata > Mammalia > Tubulidentata > Orycteropodidae > Orycteropus > Orycteropus afer. The sequence continues at coordinate 27,165,471 of NW_006921592.1, forward strand.
CCTCACCACCTCCGGAGCTGCAGGGACCCACTATCACCTGGCCTTGCTCCAGGCATCAGTGTAAACTCCTGCTCCTTGCCTCTGCCTTTCCACTCCACCAGCCCTAGAGGTGGGCCAAGTGGTGGTGGCTCTCAGGACTATGGGCAGGTGAGGCCCAGCCACCTAGGCCCTGCGGAGCAGCAGAGATGACAGAGAGGCCTCTTTGGAAGAAGAGACTTCAGAGCCACCGCCTGCCACCCCACCCACCATTCCCAGCCCAGTTCCCCCTCCCAACCCAAGTAATAGGAGCTGCCAGTGGCCCATGTGTTCTCGCCCCTTCTCACACACCTTCCCCTTCCCCTTCCCCTAACCCAACCCTTGCCTAGCTCATTAATGGGCAGAATAGTCAGATAGATTTTTTTATTGTTGTTGTAAATGCAAAGTTTTGGGTTACATGATAGTTGATAAGTGAGGAGTGGGTGTATTTTAACCTTCTATGAAAACCATGTTATCAATTGTACATGGCCAATTAATGGAAACACCTAATGTCATCTTGGAATCCTGCCTCTGCACATTGAATTCTGAATTTTTATAGGATGAATATGATGAGATTATAATGTCAGAATTTGAAGGATTCTTGGAGACTACTTAAGCCAAACATCTCATTTTACTAATTTTTCAAAATGGGAGGTTAAGTGGTTTCCCTCAGGCCCAGGGCTCAACAATAGCAGTCAACTTAAATACTTGTTGTCTTTCTATCCTGTGTGGATTTGTGCTTCTCCTTCAGTTCCTTTCATTTCTGTTTGTTTTTAGAAGTTTCAGTTTTCCTTTCTCAATAGGACAAATCAGTCTTTTAATTCCCAAGGTAACTTTGTGAAGAATTGCCTTCACTTTAGCAGTTAAACAGAAATGAAAATCCAGGTGGATAGAATGCATCCTACCCATTCATTTTTTTTCTTTTTCTTTTTTTTTTTTTTTTTTTTTTTCCGATTAACACTTTATCTGGGAAAGATATTTTGGCAAAGGCATAATTTTTTTTTTTCCTCACATTTTTTTTTAACTTACTTTTCCTTTCTCTCTCTCTGGAATAACTTTTTCCTTACTTTTCTAGTCCTCAAAATGTCCAGATCTCCCTCCCTTTCAAGATCTATCTCAAATGTGTCATGTCTTCCACAAAGCCTGCCCCAGTTCTTCCCCACTCTGGAAGTAAGCTATCTTTATTTTACACTCTTTCTGCCTCACCCAGTAGCCCTTGATGTTGCCTGTTCTTATTATACAGTACGAATTTACAATTTTTATTATACTTACATAAAGTACATATCTTTCTCTTCCTTTCTAATAAACTCTGAATTTTGAGATAGCAAGATACATCTCTGATTCACTTTCAATAATCCCAGAGACCCAAAAGAGCATCTTGAATATAATCAAGACTTTTTAAATGTATTTTACATGTTCAGTAGTTGTTACAGGAGCTCTGGTGGCAGTACCATGATCTCTATGATTATGTCCTAAAATGGTTACATGATTTAAATTATATTTTCCATGAACAACTTTTGTAGCTTTCCTGGAAATGACTTGATACTGTTCACAGCTAAGGAGAATGATCCTTCTTTATTGGAATAATAATCTTCGAGAAGGATTCTTAGATCTGCCTGGCATCTGTGGTCTTTGATAGATTTACTCATCCTATACTCCCAACCTTATCATCTACTGTCTGATCTTCCAGTTGGATCCGGTTCAAGTTCTCTTTCCTCCTTGAACACTCATTTTCTGTGGTACTTGTCATTGTAGACTTATTGACCTACAATAATAATGACTACATTATTGTTACTTACCTCATGTGTACTTGCTCTCTCTTCTCATACATTACAAACTGTGTCTGAACAGTGGTCCTTGATCTAGTATGGAATTTTTGGTGTTTTTGCAATTGGTACATCTTAAACTGACTTGAACTGACTGAGATATTAGAGCTTACGCTCTGACGAGTAATTGTCAGATTGTGCAGAATACCTAACCATTCCATGATGAAGGCAGCCAAGAGCCTGGAACAGGTAGTTAAAGCCATTGTTATAGATAGAAGGACCATTCTGCTTTCATTCGACAAGGAGAGAACCTTTACATGTGTGCAGACATCAAGCTGTGTCAAGCCAAAATCCACTCTTGATTATCTTGGTTGCATTTTCAAGCATAGAGGTATCAAGTATATGCTGGATGAAGGCATGCCTATTTATCATAGACTGAAAAAAAAAATTCACTACCATTGAGTCGATTCTGACTCATAGTGACCCTCATTGGGTTTCCAAGGTGATAAATCTTTATGGAAGTTGATTGCCCCATCTACCTTCCATGGAGCAGCAGGTGGATTTGAACCACCAACCTTCTGGTTAGCAGTCAAATGCCTTAGGCATTATGCTACCTAGTGGTTATCAGATGGGGTATGTGGACCACTAGGACATCTAAGACTCTTTGAACTGATCTACAAGGTCAGAACTACTTTCATAATTATATTTAGTGCCTTTTTCACTTGTTGGCATTTGCACTGAGGTGCAAAAGCAATGGTGGGGAAAACCACTGACACCTTAGCATGATTCAAACAGTGGCCCTACATTATATGAGTAGTCATTGGATTCTTTATCACTACATGCTGGAAGGAAAATGGGGAGAAAAAAAAACATACTCCTCCTAAGAATGTCCTTTATGAAGCAGTTAAATGATTAATTGTATTAAATCTCAACACATCAATGTCAATCTTTTTTATATTCTATTTGACAAAATAGGAAAAGAGTATAAAATATTTGTCCAATTATTTGAGCTACAAACTGAACTAATCACTTTTTTTATGGAACACATTTTGTATTTGAAAGAATGACTGGAAGACAAACTATGATTGTTCAGGCTTGGTTATTTGGCAGATGGTTTCTCAAAATGAACCCAGGGACCATGCCTTTCGAGGAAAACAGACAGTGTTTGTTGCCAGTGGTAACATTCAGGTTTTCAACTGAAAATTAAAATTTTGAAAAGCATGTATCTACCGCTACAACCATGACACCTTTCTAATATTTAAAGATATTTCTGATGCAGTTGGTGATGCTATTAACAAATATGATTTTCTGATATTGTATAATTTGTCAACATTTTGAGGGTCTGCTTAATTCAGTTAATCAGTGCTTTACAAATAACCATTGCATGATATTACAAAATCAACATAGGGAAAGGACTCAGCCAAAGTGCAGGCAAGATAGACCAATGAATTTTAATTTTAACAATATGAAACATATATTGATGGTTTCACCAATCACAAACTTTATATGGAAAGGAAAGAGACCTTGGATAACCAAAGCACTATTGAAGAAGAACAACAAAGTAGGAGGTCTCACACTACTGCATCTCAAAACCTACTATATAGCCACAGTAGTCAAAACAGCCTAGTATTGGTACAATGACAGACACGTAGACTAATGGAGTAGCATTGAGAACTGAGATATAGATCTATCGACCTATGGTCAGCTGATCTTTGACAAAGGGCTGAAATCCATTAAACCGGGAGGAGATTGTCTGTTTAACAATTGGTGCTGGCAAAACTGGATATCCATCTGCAGAAAAATGAAACAAGATCTGTACCTCACACAAAAACTAACAGCAGATGGATCAAGGACTTAAATGTGAAACCTAAAACTATAAAGTTCCTCAAGGGAAAAATAGGGGCAGATTTGGGGGCCCTAATTTATGGCACCAGAGCTCTGGTGGTGTAGTGCCTAAGGCATTTCACTGCTAACCAGAGGCTGGCGATTCAAACCCACTGGCCACTCCTAAGAAGGAAGGTTGGGCAATCTACTTCCGTAGTGATACTGCCTCAGAAACCCAAGGAGGGGTCGCTATGAGTCAGATCTGACTTGACGGCTGTGCGTTAATTTATGGCATAAATACACTATCAAGCATAACCCAAAATGCACAAACAGCTGAAGGGAAACTAGATGAATGGGACCTTCTAAAAATTAAATTTTTATATGCTTCCAAAGACTTCTCCAAAAGACTCAAAAGAGAACCTACAGATTGGGAAAAAATATTTGGCAATGACATTTCTGACAAGGGATTTATCTCTAAAATTTATAGAAAACTCCAACACCTCAACAACAAAAAGACAAATAACCCAACTTAAAAATGGGCAAAAGGCATGAATAGACACTTCACCAAAGAGGATATTCAGGCAGCTAACAAACACATGAAGAAATGTTTGCGATCATTAGTAATTAGAGAGATGCAAATCAAAACAACAGTGAGATACCATCTTGCCCCAGCACTGGTAGCAAAGTTCAACAAGACAGAAAATAATAAATGCTTGCGAGGATGTGGAGAGATTGGGATTCTCATACACGCTGGTGGGACTGTAAAATGATACAACCACTGTGGAAAGCAATATAGTGATTCCTTAAAAAGTTGGAATTAGAAATACCATTTGATCCAGCCATGCTATTACTAGGTATATATCCCAAAGAAGTGAGAGCCAGGACAAGAACAGATATATGCATACCCATGTTCATCGCAGCACTACTTGCAATAGCAAAAAGATGGAAACAACCTAGGTGCCCATCAGCAGAAGAATGGATAAGCAATGTATGGTACATACACACAATGGAATACTATGCAACCCTAAAGAATAATGTAGAATCTGCAAAACACTGCATAATGTAGATGAACTTGGAGTACATTACACTGAGTGAAATAAGTTAATAACAGAAGGACATAATGTATTAGTCCATTATTGTAGAAAGTCAAGGAAAAGTTTATATATGAAAGGAAATTTCTTTGTTGGTTACCAGGGGTGAGAGGGGAGGGGAGGGAACACTATTAGATAAGTAGAGACAAGTGTTGATTTGGGTTAAGGAAAGGGTAATGTACCAAATGCGAGTGATCAACACAGTGGTATTGAGGAAGAGGAATACATGGAGAGGTGCACAGGAGTTACCGATAACAAAGGTGAACCCTTCATACATGCAGTACTGTACTGTCAGTGATGGCAAACTTTGATATACAAGTGGATAGATGGGTGGACAGGCTGAATGATAGGTATGTCTGTCCAGGACTGAGTGGGCCTATGACCATGTATAAGATTGGCAGACAATGTTTCTACAAGTGTATTTATATTTTCTGTAAGAATGTCCAGGTATATAGTAGACCTGACAAGGGACAAGGTTATAGTCACTTCTTGGACAGCTACCCAGAGGGAGCGAGTAGTTTGACCTATGGGCTTGGACCATGGTCATCAGGGACATCAAACTCAATTGGCATAATATACTACACAAAAGCATTGTTCCATATCCTACTTTGGTGAGTAGTGACTGGGATCTTAAAAGCTTGCAAGTGACCATCTAGATGCAACAATGCATCTCTCCTTGTCCACAGCAAAGAAGAATGAAGAAAACCAAAGATGCATGGAAACAATTAGTCCAAGGGACTGGTACACCATGTGATCATCCGTCTGTGTGATTATGAGACCAGAACTAGATGGTGCCCGGCTACCATTGTCAACCACTTGGAGGAGGATCTATATGGGAGATCCTGGATAGAGTGGGAGAACAAAGTGGAAGAAAACTCAAAATTATTTAAAATAAAAAGGGACCAGTTTTGATGGTCTGATAGAGCCTGGTGGAACCCCTGGAACTATGGCCCCTAGCTTCCCCTTCAGGTCTAGAATTGAACCTACTCTTGTGGCTTCCAGCCAAACAAAAAACAGGCATATGAGCTGAATATTTACATTAGGTAGATAAACTCCTTGGAGAGATCAATCATGGGAAAATAGAAGGGCTGTGTATGCACAGGGAGACAGTTTGGGGGGCAGAATTGCATAGGAGGGAAGGACATACGGAAGAGGTAACTGTGGGGAGGAAGTGGGAAGAGAGCTGTTACATTGTGGGAGATTGCAGTCAATGTCATGAGACAAAGTGTATGTGAACTTCTGTATGGCAAATGAATTTGCTCTGTAAACTTACACCCAAATCACAATAATTTTTTTTTTTTTTTTTAAATGCATTGGTAGTTGCAGATTTTATGTGCACATAACCTTAAGGGACCACCACTAGTCTGTCAGTCTGGCCTACTATGATGGCTTGCCTGTTGCTGTGATGCTGGAAGCTATGCCACCAATTTTTCAAATAACAGCAGGGTCACCCATGTTGGACAGGTTTCAGCAGAGCTTCTAGACTAAGACAGACTAGGAAGAAAGATCTGGCAATCTACTTCTAAAAAATTGGCTGATGGAAACTTTATTAATAGTAGTGAAACATTGTATGATATATAGTGCCAGAGCTGAGCCCCTGAGGTTGGAAGACTCAGAATACTACTAGGGAAGAGCTATCTCTGCAAAGTAGAGTTCACCTTGATGATGTAGATGCAGTAAAACTTTCTGGAAACTTCATTCGTAGATGTGACACTACTCAAAATGAGGGAGAAAAAAAAAAAAAAAACAGCTGCAAACATCCACTAATTATTAGAAAGTGGAATTCATGAAGTATGAATCTAGGAAAATCAGAAGTGTTCAAAACTGAAATAGAATGCATGAAGATCAATATTCTAGACATGAATGAGCTGAAATGGACTAGTGTTGGCCACTTTGAATTGAAAACCATATGATCTGCTCTGACAGGAATGACAAATTGAAGAGAAATGACGTTATATTCATCATCAAAAAACATTTCAAGATCTATCCTGAAGTACTGTGCTGTTAGTGGTAGTATAATATCCATATACCTACAAGAAAGACCAGTTAACAGGACTGTTTAAATTTACACAGCAACCACTAAAGCCAAAGATGAAGAAATTGAAGATTTTTACCAAATTCTGCAATCTAAAATTAATCAAGCACGCAATTAAGATACATTGGTAATTACTGGTGATTGGAATGTGGAAGTTGGAAACAAAAAAGGATCAGTGGTTGGAAAATATAACCTTAATTATAGAAATGATCCTAGAGATAACATGATAAAATTTTGCAAGACCAATGACTTATTCATTGCAGATACTGTTTTTCAACAATGTAAATGGCAGTGATACTTATGGATCTCACCAGATGGGATATACAGGAATCAAATTGACTGCATGGAAAGAGATGATGGAGAAGCTCAATATTATCAGTAAACACAAGACCAAGGGCTGACTGTGCAACAGACCATCAATTGCTCAAATGCAAGTTCGAGTTGAAGCTAAAGAATTTTAAAAGAAAGACACAAGAGCAAAAGTGCAACATTGAGTATATCCCACCATGATTTAGAGACCATCTCAAGAATATATTTGACACATTGAATACTAATGACCAAAGACCACACAAACTGTGTGATAACATCAAGGACATCAAGGACATTTCACATGAAGAAAATAATCTTTTAGATGTCTAAAAGACAGGAAAGAAAAAAAAAAAAATGGAGGTCAAAAGGGACTCTGAAACTTGCTCTTGAATGTAGAGTAGCTAAAGCAAATGGAAGAAATGATGAAGTAAAAGAACAGACAAATTCAAAGAGCAACTCAAGAAGACCAAATAAAGTATTCTAATGAAATGTGGAAAGATCTGTAGCTACAAGACCAAAGGGAAGAACATGCTCAGCATTTCTCAAGCTGAAGGAACTGAAGGACGATTTAACCCTCAAGTCGTAATATTGAAGGATTCTATGGACAAAATATTGAATAACACAAGAAGCATGAAAAGAAGATGGAAGGAATACACAAGAGTCACTGTACCAAAAGAAATTAGTATTCAACCATTTTAGGAGGTAGCATATGATCAAGGACCAATGGTACTGAACAAAGAAACCCAAGCAGCACTGAAGGAATTGGTGAAAAGCAAGGTTCCAGGAATTGATGGAATTCCAGTTGAGATCTTTCAGCAAACAGTGCAGTGCTGAAAGTGCTCACTCATCTATGTGAAGAAATTTTAAAGACAGCCAACTTATTGGAAGAGATCCATATTTACACCCATTCCATAGAAAGGTCATGCAACAGAAGATTGTGGAAATTAGCAAAAAATATCATTAATATCACATACAGGTAAATTTTTGCTGAAAATCATGAAAAAAATGGTTGCAGCAAAACATTGACAGGAAAGTGCCAGAAATTCAAGATGGATTTAGAAGAGTACATGGAACTAGGGATGTCACTGCTGATGTCAGCTGGATTTTGGCTGAAAGTAGAGAATACCAGAAAGATTTTACCTGTGTTTTATTGACTGTGTAAAGGCATTTGACTGTGTGGATCATAACAAATTATGAATAACATTGTGAAGAATGGGGATTCCAGAACACTTAATTGTGTTCCTGCAGAACCTGTATATAGACTTAAGAGGTTGTCATTCAAATAGAACAAGAGGTTCCTGCATGGTTTAAAATCAGAGAAAGTGTGTGTCAGGGTTGTATCTTCTTATCATACTTATTCAATCTGTATGATGAACATATAACCCAAGAAGCTGGACTAAGTGAAGAACATGGGTTCAGGATTGGAGAAAGATTCATTAACAGCCTGCGATATGAAGATGACACATCGTTGCTTGCTGAAAGTGAAGAAGACTTGAAGCACTTAGTGGTGAAAATCAAAGACTACAGCCTTCAATATGTATTACACCTCAACATTAAAAAAAAAAAAAAAAAGTGCTCACAACTGGACCGATAAAGAATATTATGACAAATGGAGGAAAGACTGAAGTTGTCAAGGATTTCATTTAACTTGGATCTATGATCAACACCTGTGGAAGCAGCAGTCAACAAATTAAATGACGTATTGCATTGGGCAAATATGGTGCAAAAGATCTCTGTAAATTGTTAAAAAGCAACAAAGATATCACTTTGAGGACCTGACCTAAGCCATGGTATTTTCAATCACCTCATATGCATGTGAAACAGTGAATAAGGAAGACTGAAGAAGAATTGATGCCTTTGAATTATGGTATTGGTGAAGAATATTGAATATACCATGGACTGCCAGAAGAATGAACAAATCTGTCTTGGAAGAAGTATAGCAAGAATGCTCCTTAGAAGCGAAGATGGCAGGACATCTACCTGGGCAACTAACTGAAAGAGATCCATGTTTGTGCCCATTCCAAAGTAAGGTGATCCAGCAGAATGTGGAAATTATCAAACAATATCATTAATATCTCACGAAGGTAAAATTTTGCTGAAGATAATACAAAAACAGTTGCAGCAGAACATTGGCAGAGAACTGCCAGAAATTCTAGCTGAATTCAGAAGAGGACATGGAATGAAGGATGTCATTGCTGATATTATCAGGAGGGACCAGTCCCTGGAAAAGGGCATCATGCTTGGTAAAGCAGAGGGTCAACAGAAAGGAAAGATGCGCAATGAGATGGATTGACAACAACAGCTGCAACAATGCAAACATAGCAACTATTGTGAGGATGGTACAGGATTGGGCAGTGTTTCATTATGTTGTACGTAGTCTCTTATTAGTTGGAACTGATTCAACAACAGACAATAACAACAGCCACCTTAAAGGAACTTGTCACTTGCTGAGTTTTGGTATAATACCAAAAAAGAATATCCCCAAATTTCTGAACAAGCTGTTGAAACATTCTTCCCTTTCCTAAGTACATATCCGAATAAGACCACTTATTACCATGCACTTTAGCCAAAGCAGCATGTCACAACTCGAATGCAGAAGCAGATAAGAGAATCCAAAACAAAAGAAAACAAACAAAAAACAATTACAGCACATTGATGCTGACTCTTGATGACAAGTCTTTTATTAAGCCAGGTATTAAAGAGAGTTGCAAAAATGGAAAACATAGCCACTTTTCTCACTATTTTTTTAATATAATTAATTTTTATCTTAAAAAATAGATTATGTTAACATGTTATGTACTTAATAATGGCTTGATTTAATTTTTAATGGCTTGATAAATATCTCAAATTTTCAATAGATACACCCATATAAGCAAAAGCCATTGAAGTCTCAATCATTTTTAAAGTGTAAAGGGATGCTAAGAACAAAAAGCTTTAGAACTGCTGGCTTAGACCATGTGGAAAGAGTCATGTGATCATTAGATTCAGTTCTAGTTCTAGTGTGACCTGCTTTCAAGTGGCTTTTCTCTGAGTAGAGCTTTACTTCCACTCCTTTCTCCCTACCTGAAGAAAGCATTTCAAAATAACAAGAGTAAAAATTATATGGTTAGAGGGAATCCACTCTCCTTTTACTGAAAAAGTGAATCATTTATAGTCTTTAGTAATTTGTTATTAATAAATAATTTCCTTTAAACCCCCCAGTTAGTTGCCATGTCCCAGTCTCATTTGGGATGTAGTGCTAAAATGTTCTTTCTAGATTCTGGAGAGCCACTGGTGGTCTTGTAAATGACTCAGCCTAGGTGGCTCTAAGGAGAGTTGGTTAGGGAGGTGCCTGGAGGCCATAGAGGAAGAGAAGGAGTCTGACCTCATGTAGGAAGTGCTAGGCAAGAGTGGGGCCTGCCAAGAAAAGCTTCTTTTTTTTTTTCTGTGAGCTTTGAATATAACAGGTATTATTTAGTATAGGCTTTTCAAGTACTCTTGAGACAATTTTACAGTAATATAAGGAAAACTCATTATATATAAAAATTTGAAATTCAGGTCAGGGCTCCCAGAAGCTATGGACCTGTTCATTGCTGGAGACTCTATGAAGACTGGCATAATTGTTAATTTTCAATTTGGAAGAAACTGATGGAAGCCTCAGATCCAAATATCCTATCCCCCAGATCCTAAACTCCAAATCTCCCGTTGTCCCTCAGGTTAATGAGGCTCAAAAAGATACAAACACTCGCCAAATTTAAACAGTAAGTGACCAAGAGAGGCCTGTGGTAGTGTGTCCAGCACTCAGACCACTACTACAGAAGTCCCTGTATCCTGCTTTAGCCTTTGTAGAAAAGTATGAAAGGTATTAAAGGGAAGTGACTCCCTGACTGGCCTCCCATGAATCACTGAGGATTTTAGTGAAAACTCCCCATCTGTGTCTGCAAGCTTCCGTGAAGGGAATTGCCTGTCTTACCTGATACTTTCCTACACGTTGACTCCTGAGCAGAGACCCCTAGATTTATTGAGCCTCTATTCAGGTAGTTTGTGCCATTCACTCCTTGTAGTCCTTTCCAGGGCTGCTTGGAAAAGAATGCTGCCTCACCTTTGTGAAGTGATTTATGGTTTGCAAAGTACTTTCAAGTGATTCTGTCTTCCCAAGAACCCTAAAATGTAGGCAAGGTAGGTATTATCACCCTCATTTTACAGATAGAAAACAGAGGCTCAGAGAGAGAAAGTGGCTTGCTAAAGGATTAATGGGTGCTTACTCAAAAAGGTAGGAAAGCACATACTTAGGACATTAGCAAACCAGCAGCACTAGTTGTCCCAAGCAAAGATCCATAAATGCCAAGCAGACAGGAAGGGAACTGGGAGGGCACTAAATGAAATTGATACCAACTCCAGTGTGTGAGAATGTGCTGGGTCATGAGGATGCCCACACACAAGGTTGTTTAAGTTATGAGGCCCCTACCACTTCAACAGCTTCATTGACATTTGTCTGCTATGGTCCCGTCCTGTGTCATTGAAACTCCTTATCTCAACGAGTTTCTTGGGAATGTGCTATTCTTACTAATAAGCAAGAAATGAGGGTGGGCTGTTGAGTCTAAGTTTTGCTACATTCACCCAATATGCAGCTGTATCTAACTCGAGTGGTTGCTGGGCAAAAATGGATTATATAAATAGATAATAGGTCTCTGATCCATTTTGAGAAGGCCATCTTATTCATCTACCTCTGATGACCCAGCAACTCCAGTCAAAAGGGCCAGCAGTTCCCTCGCCTGTGATACAAACACAAGGGTATGCCCTTGTGCACGTCCTGGTAAACAAGCAATGGGAACTTCAGTCTCAGATGGCATGTAAAAGCAAGGGAACTCAACTAAGTTGACCATTGCAATGAATTCAATCAAGTTACTGTAAAGCCTTTATATACAGAGTTATGTCCTAAGTTTTGTAAACACTATTTATAATTTTAAAATATATTTGCCATATACATTGTGATGCATCTAGCATACATTTAATATGATACTAATAAGTAATAACAATAAAATACAAACAAAGCAAACATCTAAAAATACTGGAAATATTAATATTTATCTGATATGAAAAGTTTTAATTTGTTTCAAGTCAGTTTTGTCTTTTTTTATCTGTTACATGGGACACACTACTTCATATTACTCATTTCTTCATTTATAATTAAGCATTTATTACAAAATAAGCATCCAAATTGAGGTATGAACCACTGAATGTAAAAGTAGTGAAAGCTAATTTTTCATTGTGGGAGAGCAACAGAATTTTACATGTTGTTGTTGTTGTTGTTAAGTGCCGTCGAGTCATTTCCGACTCATAGCGACCCCATGCACAGCAGAACAAAACACTGCCCAATCCCGCGCCAGCCCCACAATCCCTGCTATACCTGATCCCATCATCGCAGCCACCGTATCAATCCATCTCGTTGAAGGCCTCCCCCTCTTGCGTCGACCCTCCACCCTACCAAGCATGACATCCTTCTCCAGAGAATGGTCCCTTCTTACAACATGACCAAAATAGGTGAGACGAAGTCTGGCCATTCTTGCTTCCAAGGAGCATTCTGGCTGCACTTCCTCCAGGACAGATCTGTTAGTTCTTTTAGCAGTCCATGGTACTTTCAGCATTCTCCACCAGCACCACAACTCAAAAGCATCAACTCTTCTTCGGTCTTCCATATTCATTGTCCAGCTCTCACATGCATACGAGGCGATTGGAAATATCATGGCTTGTGTCAGGCACACCTTAGTCCTCAAGGAGATATCCTTGCTCCTCAGCACTTGAAACAGTTCCTTCGCAGTTGACTTTCCCAATGCTACGTGTCGTCTAATGTCCTGACTGCTGCTTCCGTTGGCATCGATTGTAGAACCAAGCAACGTGAATTCCTTGACAACCTCAATCTTCTCTCTATTTATTGTGATGCTGCTCGTTGGTCCAGTTGTGAGGATTTTTGTTTTCTTTATGTTGAGATGTAATCCATACTGCAGACTGTATTCTTCAACCTTCATCAGTAGGTGCCTTAAGTCATCCTCACTTTCAGCAAGCAAAGTTGTATCATCTGCATATCTCAGGTTGTTAATGATTCTTCCTCCAATCCTGATACCACGTTTTTCTTCATCTAGTCCAGCTTCTCGGATTATTTGCTCAGCATATAGATTGAATAAGTGTGGAGACAGAATACAACCCTGACGCACTCCCTTCTTGATTTTAAACCATGTAGTGTCCCCTTGTTCTGTTCGAACGACAGCCTCCTGGTCAAGGTACAGATTCCTCATGAGTACAATCAAGTGCTCGGAGATTCCCATTCTTCTTAATGTTGTCCATAATTTGTCATGATCCACACAATCAAATGCCTTTGCATAGTCAATAAAACACAAGTAAACATCTTTCTGGTATTCCCTGCCTTGAGCCAAGATCCATCTGACAACAGCTATGATATCCCTTGTTCCACGTCCTCTTCTGAATCCGGCTTGAACCTCTGGAAGTTCTCTGTCAATAGACTGCTGCAAACATTTCTGAATTATCTTCAGTAAGATCTTACTTGCATGTGATATTAATGATATTGTTCTATAGTTTCTACATTCTGTGGGATCACCTTTCTTTGGAATGGGCACAAATATGGATCTCTTCCAGTCAGTTGGCCAGGTAGCTATCCTCCAAATCTCTTGGCATAACTGAGTGAGTGCCTCCAATGGGGCATCTGTTTGTTGAAATATCTCAATTGGTATGCCATCAATTCCAGGAGCCTTGTTCTTTGCCAGTTCTTTCATTGCAGCTTTGACTTCTTCCTTCATTACCATTGGTTCTAGATCATATGCCACTTCCTGAAATGGATGAAGATCGATCAGTTCTTTTTGGTACAGTGACTCTGTGTATTCCTGCCATCTTCTCTTGATGTTTCCTGCATCATTCAATATTTTGCCCATAGAATCTCATAGAATTTTACATAGATGGTTGAAATAACTCATAGAATTTTACATAGATGGTTGAAATAACTAAAGTTCCCTTACTCATTTTCTTTGCTGTAGAATATGAGGAATATTCTTTTAGTAGAAAATGTGGTATATGGTAAAAATCTCAGTATCCTGCATCCACTAAAAATTTTATAATCCTGCTCATCTCATTTCACTAAAATGGCTCACGTCTCTTTAGAGTTCAATCACTAATATTATAGTTACATTTAAAAAGAAGTTGCATCATGGATAGCTAAGACATAGACACAAATATATATACATGTACACATATATTTAAAAAAAAATCCAATTTAAATACATGAGTAATCAGAGGAGGCCCACCACACATTATCAGTATTTAGGGCCCTTACATGCCTTAATCTGGCCTTGCTCCTAGGTCACAGCTGGCAATGCTATCAGATTAGCAAATATCAAGAGGACAGTATTTGTATGTTGTATTTGCAGTGTGTGGCACCACGGTGTTCACCTGCTCCTACACAAGCCACTTTGTTTTGTCATTTAGATAAATGAGTTTCTTGGATGATGAGTTGACCATTTAAATGATTCTGACTTTCCACGAGATGCTTCTCTCAGATTTAATTTGTTATATGTATATTTGAAGAGCTATTTTCACTGTGAAGATAAAAAAGGAGTGTAGCTTCAGGATAGCCAACAATATGAAATTGCCCTTTTTGGCTCATTCAGAAAGGAAAGAGAGAGAGAGATGGAGAGATAGGTAGAGAGAGAGAGATGTATAGCTGGATTGTAACTATTACTTCCTCTAAGAGGAAAGCAGATCCATAATTATAAACTCTCCTTCTCCCCTCCAAAAAGGTTTTGAATTTGAATATAAGTGTATTAAGTGTTTGGGTTTTTTTTTTTTTTTTTTTCATATTTGAGTGTCATTTTTAAATATATGCAAAAAATATAGTATGTATTTGTGGTGCATCTTCTAACCACCTGGGTTTTCTCGAGAGGGTACGTTAAGATAATTCAGGGGTAGCTCATAGCTGCTTTGGGTTTTTGTTGAGTGTTAGCCAATTGCCTTTGCAGTAATATTTTCTTCCTTCAGGAAGAAACTTTGAATGGTTACTTTGAGCAAAGGACCATTTTTATGCCTTTGCAAAGATCCTTAAAAGTTTTTGTCATTTGAAGAAACTTAGGAACTCAGGATTTGACCATTACCTTCCTTCCAACTTGGGTGGAATGGTGTTTTGGTTACCTAGTGCCACTGTGACAGGTACATAACACAAATGGGATGGCTCACACAAACAAGGATTTGTACTTTTACAGTTTTGGAGGCTATAAGTCCAAGTTCAAAATGCCAGGCTCTAGAGGCTGGGTGAAACCCCTTAACCTTGGGCTTCAGCTCTGCCTCTTGCTCCCAGCCCACTGAAGCTGGAGGCATCTCTTCACTCAGGCAACTGCTGGCTGCTGAGGCTGACATACCCAAGGTTGACAAGTAAAAAGGCACAGTCCTGATATCACCAAACCACACGGCGGGCCATTGATTCAAGTCCATTAAGAGTCCCAAGATCAGCAGACAGCATGGCAGGCTGCTGAACGATGACTTGGCTACACGAAGGATTGAAGCATGCCAAAAAGCTGTAGACCATTCCCAGAGCTTCTTATATACAGGAAGCAGGCCACATCCCTAAACCAGCTGCTCAGCTGCTCACGGCACATTCCACCATGGAGTTAATTGCCAGTATCATCGTGGGGAATAACTACCACCAGCTGCCCAGCCACTCAAAATCAGGCCCAGCCAAGTCACCATATAACCTTAACTACCACAAATGGTAAGGAGAATTTTTCAAAATCCTGAACTCTCTTTACTAGGTTTGTTTTCTGCACTAAAACAGGTGAAGCAATTCTGAAATTATATTAGATACAGGATTTAGCAAATGAGTAAAATTTAGATATTGTTGTGGAACAGATTTTTCACTGTGAAAGAGGGGAGGTACAAATAATGCAATAAGACAAATAAGAAAGAACCCTCTGAATAAGAGATATTGGTATGAATTCTGGTATGAACTCAGATTTCTAATACAAATATTAGAAATAAATAATAATAATAATAACTATTTGTCATTTTAGACTCTCAGCTGCAATGGGAATGAATGTCTTTGCAGTGTGCTGTTTTTATAGTACTTCTGATTCCCTGCTTTGCAAAGACAAGCAAGTTTATGACTTTTTCTGTGTTTACAGGGTTTGGCCCCTACCCAAAGAGAGTTTCTTTTTTAATCTTTTGTTTAAACAGATGTATAAACAAAAGCATTGCTGCCTCTCAGACTTTACCGCTTAATGTTTAATGACGAAAGAAAATGAAAGAACACTTGAGTTTTTAGGCTTTATGGCAAAGTTGGCATGATCAGGCTGGTGTGAAGACTTGTGGCCACACAGTGTGCCCACATAGGCCAGTGACCTTGGAGAGGCTTGTAAGGCCGTGTTCTGTTCTCGGGACCAAGGTGTAGTCCAGAGAGCTCTTGTGGGAGGGGTGGATCCTCCATGATCCTAGAAGCAGAACTTTTCAGTCTTCCACTCACTCATGCTTTGCAGTGTGTTGGAGCTGTCAGTCCTTTCCGATGCCCTGGAAAATGTTCCTGTTTCTAATTTACTCATTAACTAATCAAATCTAATCATCTGAGTATGAAAAGAACAATTCATGTAACTGTTTAATATTACTGCTCTTTGTTCCATGTGTGCCTTGTAAGATGTTTTCTGGAGAAACCATCTCCAAACTTGTTTACTGAAAGAGTTCACCATTTCCTGGAGCCCTACAGTGGACACCTCTCCATGCCACGAGGCTGCTGTCCTTCCTCACGTGCTGCCTCCTGAACTGCCTCCACTGTGTGGGGGCTCCAAAGGAGCAAGAGGAAGGTCACGTGACCTGCAGTATCCACACTGCTGTCAACGTTTCTAGGAATTTGCCAAAAATGATGGAGGAAGGTAGCATAGATCACAGTAGTATTTCTCCTCCCAAGATGGGAACTAGAAGCTGCTCCCAAATTGCTTCTGAAACTCACTCTTCCAGATTGTGGTGTTTCTTGTTACAGGTGGGTGGGTGGGAGCTGTTCATCCCCACCAGCTTCTCTCATTTCCCTGCTGTTCCCGCCTAGCTGCCCTTGTGATTTCGTTAGTAAATTTGCCTTCAGGGTTTTTTTCAACTTCAAAAAATATTTCTAGAGAGCTTTTTGTTTTTTCTCTTAAACTTTGTCTATACTGTTACAGTGCAGGTTGACTTTATACATAGCAGAGTAAATAGAAAAATGCTAATGTAATTATATAACTGTGTTGTTGTTGTTGTTAGGTGCTGTTGAGTCATCTCTGACTCATAATGACCCCATGTACAACAGAATGAAACACTGTCCAGTCATGCAACATCCTCACAATCCTTGCTATACCTGACCCATCATTGTAGCCACTGTCAATCTATATGAAAAAGGTCTTCCCCTTTTTTTCTGACCCTCCACTTTAACAAGCATATCCTTCTCCAGGGAAAGTTCCGTTCTGACAACATGACCAAAGTAGATGAGATGTCTGGCCGTTCTCACTTCCATGGAGCATTCTAACTCTACTTCTAGGACATAGTTGTTAGTTCTTCTGGCAGTCCATGGTACTTTGAGTTTTCTTTGCCAACACCACAACTCAAAAGCATCAACTCGTCTTCGGTCTTCCTATTCATTGTCCAGCTTTTACATGCATATGAGGCAATTGAAAATACTGTGGCTTGGGTTTGGTGCACTGTAATCTTCAAAGAGACATCTTTGCTCTTCAACACTTTAAAGAGGACTTTGCAGCAAATTTGCCTCATACAGTATGTCAGCTGGTTTCTTGACTGCTGCTTCCATGGGTGTTGATTATGAATCCAAGTAATATGAAATCTTGGACAGCTTCAAACTTTTCTCCATTTATCGTGATGCTGCTTATGAGTCCAGATGTGAGAATTTTTGTTTTCTTTATGTTGAGGTGTAATCCATACTGTAGACTGTATTCATCACTAAGTGCTTCTAGTCATCTTCACTTTCAGCAAGCCAAGGTTGTGTCGTCTGAATATCACAGGTGGTTAATGAATCTTCCTCCTGTCCTAATGCTGCATTCTTCTGCATATAGTCCAGCTTCTCAGAGTATTTGCTCAGCATACAGGTTGAATAAGTATGATAAAAAGATATAACCCTGATGCATTCCCTTCCTGATTTTAAACCATGCAGTATACCCTTGTTCTTTTTGAATGACAGCCTCCTGGTCTATATGCAGGTTCCTCATGAGCACAATTAAGTTTTCTGGAATCTCCATTCTTCTCAATGTTATCCATGATTTATTATGATCCACACAGTCAAATGCTTTCGCATAATCAATAAAACACAACTAAACACCTTTCTGGTGTTTTCAAAGAATTTTGCTTTCAGCCAAGATCCATCTGACATCAGGAATGATACCCCTCATTCCATGTCCTCTTCTAAATCCAGCTTGCATTTCTGGAAGTTCCCTGTTAATACACTGCTGCAACCATTTTTGAATTCTCTTCAGTAAGATTTTACTTGCATGTAATATTAATGATATTGTTCAATAATTTCCACATTCTGTGGGATCACCTTTCTTTGGAATGGGTACAAATATGAATCTCTTCCATTCAGTTGGCTAGGTAGCTGTCTTCCAAATTTCTTGGCAGAGACACGTAAGTGCCTCTAGCACTGCATCCGTTTGTTGAAACATCTCAATGGGTATTCTGTCATTTCCTGGAGCCTTGTTTTTCACCAGTTCTTTCATTGTTGTTGTTGTTGTTGTTGTTAAGTGCCGTCGAGTCATTTCCGACTCATAGCGACCCCATGCACAGCAGAATGAAACACTGCCTGATCCCGCACCAGCCCCACAATCCCTGCTATACTTGAGCCCATCATTGCAGCCACCGTGTCAATCCATCTCGTTGAAGGCCTCCCCCTCTTTCGTTGACCCTCCACCCTACTAGGCATGACATCCTTCTCCAGGGAATGGTCCCTTCTTACAACATGACCAAAGTAGGTGAGACAAAGTCTGGCCATTCTTGCTTCCAAGGAGCATTCTGGCTGCACTTCCTCCAGGACAGATCTGTTAGTTCTTTTAGCAGTCCATGGTACTTTCAGCATTCTTCGCCAGCACCACAACTCAAAAGCATCAACTCTTCTTCGGTCTTCCTTGTTCATTGTCCAGCTCTCACATGCATACGAGGCGATTGGAAATATCATGGCTTGTGTCAGGCACACCTTAGTCCTCAAGGAGGTATCCTTGCTCCTCAGCACTTGAAACAGTTCCTTCGCAGTTGACTTTCCCAATGCTACGTGTCGTCTAATGTCCTGACTGCTGCTTCTGTTGACATCAATTGTAGAACCAAGCAATGTGAATTCCTTGACAACCTCAATCTTCTCTCCATTTATCGTGATGCTGCTCATTGGTCCAGTTGTGAGGATTTTTGTTTTCTTTATATTGAGACGTAATCCATACTGCAGACTGTATTCTTCAACCTTCATCAGTAGGTGCCTTAAGTCATCCTCACTTTCAGCAAGCTAAGTTGTATCATCTGCATATCTCAGGTTGTTAATGATTCTTCCTCCAATCCCGATACCACGTTTTTCTTCATACAGTCCAGCTTCTCGGATTATTTGCTCACCATATAGATGTGGAGAAAGGATACAACCCTGACGCACTCCCTTCTTGATTTTAAACTATGTAGTGTCCCCTTGTTCTGTTCGAACGACAGCCTCCTGGTCAAGGTACAGATTCCTCATGAGTACAATCAAGTGCTCGGGAATTCCCATTCTTCTCAATGTTATCCATAATTTGTCATGATCCACACAATCAAATGCCTTTGCATAGTCAATAAAACACAAGTAAACATCTTTCTGGTACTCTTTGCCTTGATCTTTCAGTGTAGCTTCAACTTTTTCCTTCAATACTTTTAATTCTTGATCATATGCCACCTCCTGAAAAAGGTGAACACTGACCAGTTCTTTTTGGTACGGACTCTGTTTATTCCTCCCGTCTTCTTTTGATGTTTCCTGCATTATTTGATATTTTGCCCATAGAATCCTTCAATATTGCAGCTCAAGGCTTGAATTATTTCTTCAGTTCTTTCAGCTTGAGAAACACTGAGTAGGTTCTTCCCTTTTGGTTTTCTAACTCCAGGTCTTTGCACATTTCATTAAAATAATGGACTTTGTCTTCTCAAGCTGCTCTTTGAAATCTTCTGTTCAGCTTTTTTATCTTATCATTTCTTCAATTTGTTTTAGCTACTCTCCATTCAAGAGCAAGTTTCAGAGTCTCTTCTGACATCTATTTTGTTCTTTTCTTCCTTTCCTATCTTTTTAATGACCTTTTGCTTTCTTCATGGATGATATTCTTGATGGCATCCCACAATTCATCTGGTTTTTGTTCATTGGTATTCAGTGCATCAAATCTCTTCTTCAGATGGTGTCTAAATTCAGGTGAGATATAATCAAGGTCATATTTTGGCTCTCATGGACTTCTTTTAATTTTTTTCATCTTCAGCTTGAACTGGCATATCAGCAGTTGATTGTCTGTTCCACAGTCAGCTCCTGGCCTTGTTTTGCCTGAAGATATTGAGCTTCTCCATCTCCTCTTTCCACAGATGTAGTCCTTCTGATTCCTGTGTATTTGAAGGTCCATGTGTATGGCTACATGTGTTTATGTTGTTGAAAAAGGGTATTTGCAATGAATAAGTCATTGGTCTTGCAAAATTCTGTCATGCAATCTCTGGTGTCATTTCTGTCACCAAGTCCATGTTTTCCAACCTCCAGTGACTCTTCTTTGTTCCCAACTTTTGCATTCAATCACCAGTAATAATCAATACAGCTTAATTGCATGTTTAGTCAATTTCACACTGCAGAAGTTGGTAAAAATCTTCAATTTCCTCAACTTTGACTTTGGTGGTTGGTGCATAAATTTGAATAATAGTAGTATTATTAACTGGTCTTCCTTGTAGGCATATGGATACTATCCTATCAGTGACAGCACTGTACTTCAGGATGGATCTTGAAATGTTTTTTGTGATGATGAATGCCATTCATCTTCAATTTGTCATTCCTAGAATAGTAGATCATATGGTTGTCAGATTTAAAATGGTGAAAACCAGTCCATTTCAGCTCACTAATGCCTAGGATACTGATCTTTATGCGTTCCATTTAAATGAATGGTGTTCCATTCACATGAACTGCTATTCATAAGGTTTTCACTGGCCAATTCTTTGGTAAGTGGATGGCCCTTCCTTCTTCCAATTCTGTGTTAGTCTGGAAGCTCTGCTGAAACCTGTCTACATTGGGTGATCCTGCTCGTATTTGAAATACCAGTGGCAAAGCCTCCAGCCTCACAGCATCAGGCAGGCCACCACAGTACAACTAACTTGACAGATGAGAGGTGCATATGGCTGTGAGGTAGGAAGAATTTTTCTTTTTTTTTTTTTTTAAATACACTGCCATCAAAAATTATAATCTGCAAATTTTTTAAGAGTCCAGGGTTTTTGCTGTTGTTGTTTTCCTTCTCTTTTATATTGAAAATCTGTGTTTCTTCTCTCAGTTGAGGCTTTCAATAGATAACTTTATTGGTTTAATGAAAATAGTTCAGCTTGACTTAGATCTAACACCTTGAAATACAAAATATTCTTTTTGATTCAAAGGAAAAAGAATATTGTTAACAGTTATTTGAATGCTTTATAGTTTTGGTCTACATGAAGATATGGAATATTCCTCATGGAACCAATATAAACCTAAAACTTCATAGTAATGCTGAGAATTACATAGAGTTGATTAGGTCTAATAACTGGCTGAACACAGATTTTTGCTTTGCACTTGTTTCAGTAAAGCACCAAAGTCCCTTATTAAGACAGAAACTTGAAACGCAATAGATTCTTTTAATAAAAGATACAGTATTAAGCCCATGTGAGAGAAGAATCTGATTTCCCCCTTTTACTGCTGCCTAAAATAAGAGGTTTTAAACTGTGGAATATTTGTCAAAAATGAAAGATCTACATGTCTGATAGCTACAGTTGGAAAAGTGCATTTTCTTGAATACTTCATAAAGCTGGTTTAAGAACAATTTATCTGTACAAAATATGACCTTTGTAATGCTGCCAGGGTCAGAAAGACCCAGAGCAATTATGTAAATAATTGGAAATTGTCATTGCCTGGCACAAATATTTCTCCAGGGCTTCAGAAGTTGCTGTGTCTAAGTAGGGAGTGTTTTTGGTTGGCCAAATTCCTTCTCTTTCTCTGCTTACTCCCCTTACCCCCATGTAAACGTTCCATCTCTCCTTACATTAATGGGTAATTATTTCATGGGGGTCAAATGAGATCATGAAATCTCATGAACCTTTTTATTAGGAACTTTTTAATGTCCATCTTGTTTTCTTGTGATGGAAAAATAATTGCATCTAATTTCTTTCCAATTTATTTTTAAAAATCTAATATTTTCTTTATTAATATTTACAGATAAATTTTAGGGAGACATCTTTAAGGAAAGTACTTTGCTGACTAGTTCAATCTGGCCACTTGATATTTTGAGTTCATTCACCTGAATCCATAGTAGCTTTGGAAGAAATCAATTCACTTTCATTAGAATTGGTTTGCTACCAAAGAACATATCATTCTTTTTGCCTATTTCAATAATGTGAATCTGAATATCAGTTAAAGAGATAAATGTCTTATAAGAAAAAAAAAAAAAAGGAAAAGGTTGAATGTACAGTCTTTGGGGGGGGAAATGAGCTTTTCACTTTTAATCCCTTAACGGTAGGGGCCTCTTTGTATATCTAAATGTCTTTTATTCTCACTCAGTGGCATATCACTGTTCCAGGAGTGTAATAGGTGGTTAGTAAATATTTGTAGAATGAAAAAACATTCCTTACCCTATTCACTGATGCTTGCCACTTGAATCACTTTGAACTTCTGACAAAAGAAAAGTAATTATCATCACAAGTAAAATATATTATCTTCCTACTTTGGGAAATTTTTATTTTGCTTCATCTTAATTTACTGTCCTGCCTTATAACATCTAAACTTTTACATAAGTAATTTGTTTTTCTCAACTGACTTCTAATTTCTTTAAAACTTGGGAACCATAATTGTTGTTTGTTCACCATCTCTTTATTCCACTACTTTCTTGTGAATTAACTTTTCTTTTCACTGAAGAACATTCTTTAGTAGCATTGTTTTCGCAAGAGTTTATCCACTGCTAGTCTTCATGTGTCTGAAATACCCTCCATTAGACTTTAACTAGGAATAAAACTCTAACTTGACAGTGTTTTCTCTCTGTACTTTGGCGATATCATCCCATTATCTTCTGGTGGTGGTGGTGTTAACAGAAAGTCTGCTGTTTGTCTGTTGTCAATTCTTTGTAAGATACTTGTCCTTTCTGTCTGATATTTTAAAGATATTCTCTTTATCTCTGATTTAACAAGGTACAGATTTATTTTCACTTTTACCACTAGGGATTCTCTCTGCTTTTCCGGTTAGATGATTCACGCCTTCCTCAATTCTCTGCTGTTACGTCTTTGGCATTACTTCTTCACTTTTTCTGTTCTTGCCTTCTGCATTCTAGAAATTTGGGTATGTATTCTGCAATGTCTCCTGTCTCTTCATTTCTCTTATTTCCTTTTCTTTGTTTTCTTTTTCCCTCTCTCTTCACTGTATTCTGAGTAATTGTTTCAGTTAATCAACTATCACTATAAGGCTGTTGAGTCTGTGGCTGAACGCAGATTTTAAGGGTTTTTTTTTTTTTTT
>NW_006921592.1:27189330-27211762 GCF_000298275.1 Orycteropus afer afer
TTCTTGCTGGTGGATTCTGTTCCTTCCTTACTCGCTTTGCGTATGGTAATGATTGGAAGTCTCTCTCATAAGCTTTATCATCTGTGCCTGCTGAGCTGTGGCTTCTCCCATTTGGTGCATCTGCCACTGGGGTGCTGGTGTTCACATGTTCTTTGTAATTTGGGTCTGACTTCCTTTTCAGTGAGAATTTTTCCCCCATTGGAATCACAGATATTGTCTGGATTTTGGAAGTCTCTTTATTTATGTTTTTATTTGCCCCTCATTGATACTTTGGTTCACTGGTTCTGGGCCAGTTTGTTTATGTTGAATTTTCAGCGTAGTTTTTCCGTAACATACAGGTGGTGCAAAATCAGATTCCATAAATGGCACAGACTGGAAGTTCCTTTTTTTTTTTTAAACCAGTTAACACTTCTGTCTAGTTTAAGAAGGTAGCCTGCTTCTCTGCTGTGTCCCCAGTCTGGGTTTTCCAAGGTCAGATTTACCTTTTTAGTCCCTCTTGGGTTTTCTATTTGTTTGATTTTGTTTTCAATGCAGAGAATTAACTCGCTTCCATCTCCCCTCCTTCCACACAAGGCCTTGCAGGTATAACTTCAGACGTTGCCATTGGTGCTGCTGAGATTCAGCTCCCACTCACTTTGAACTACTTCTTTGTTTCTGGCACCTAGAGATTTTCCTCTTTTGCTTTCGATTTCAAATATAATTTTGTTGTTGTCAGATTGTATCAAATATTTCTCTTTTGGAGATGGGATGGGGACTTTGCACACTATTCACAATACCATGTTCTCTGGGAAATTAAGGTTGGGCAATCTACTTTCCTAGTGATACCGCCTCAGAAACCAAAGGAAGGGTTGCTATGAGTGGGATCCGACTCGACAGCAGTGAGTTGAGTTGGGTGGTGCAAATGATTAACATGCTCAACTGCTCACTGAAAGGTTGGAGATTCAAATCCACCCAGAGGTGCCTCAGAAGAAAGGCCTGGTGATCTACTTCTGAAAGATCAGAGCCATTGACAACCCTGTGGAACACTGTTCTACTCTGACACACATACACTGTTCTGCTCACCATGAGTCAAAGTCTACTTGACAGCTGCTGTTTTAGTTGAAAATTTATCTTTTTCTTAACCCACTGTAGTTAGCAATTTTCATTAAGCAAACAACCCATAGTCTGTAAAATAAATATAATTCTATAATTTCCACCAACTGTAATTAACATCTTAAAATCACTAAATATTCTTGCAACCCCGTGGAGGCTATAAAAAATAGGGCTTATAAAAATAAGATTTTTAAAAATAGTTTCTGATTTATTTCATTATCACATAAAGATTGTTATTTTTGAAGTTTATTTACTTATGTAAAATTAAATAACTGAAAGGCTGCCTACTAACTTTGAGAGAAATTACAGAATTTTTAAAATTTAGGTAGGACATTTTTTTGGAGGATGGTGGATATCAAAATGTGTATACCCACAATCTTGAAGATAGAAGCATCATATTTTTGCCATTTTTATATCAAAGAAGGTATAAAAGTAAGGTACCCCAGTGTCTCCTTTTGAAAGATCTAGGTTACATCTTCTGACATAATGACTTTAGTTGAATATCATATACTTGATTATAAAGAGTATTGGGGAAGAATAAGACAGCTTCCTTATTTCACCAGAAATGAAAAATTTTCAGACTTGATTTTTGCTTCCTTCCTGTTTTTCAGACATTTCAAGAAAATACTGAGACAGGTGTGTCAACATGCACAGAGAAGGGCCAAAAACCAGCTGAAGGAGGCCTCTCCTGTTCCTTTTACCTCTCATACCCCGTAAGCCAGAAGAAGAAAAAAGTCTACCGTACAGACCAGACCACCTTCATAATTGGAGAAACGCCAAAAGGGATTCGCAGGTATGTCCTCTGAGACACACTAGGCTTTAAGAATAATTCTCAAAATAAATATAGCTCCATAGTAAAATATACAGATTGTTTGAATTATGACCATACCTAGCATCTGAATATTTCAGAAAAACATAAATGTTTATATTTAAAAAATAAATTCCAGCGTTTCAGAAGTTTTTAGAAAGCTAATCTCTGATTTGATAGAAAATGAAATTGCTTTATAATAGAGAAATAAAATACTTCAGTGTGTTTCATTCATTCATTCATTCATTAAATATTTATTGAGCCCCTAATATACTGGCTCCAGAGTATATCGGTGTGAAAATATAGACAGACACAAAGCTCATGGTGCAAAGGTAAGTGTTGGTGTCAAAGCATAAAATTAAAACAGGTAAAAAAAAAAAAACCATATAATTAAATAATTTAAAAGTGGTATGTTATAGGAAAGAAATAGGACAGGCTGCCTTGAGAATAATGGGAAGGGGAGGTGCAGTCACCTTCCTATTGAGATCAGAAATAATCTCTCTGTATAGGTGATATTTAAGTTGAGATCTGAGGATAGCTTTGCAAAGATCAAAATAAGAGCACTCCTGCAGAGGGGAGAGGTTCGATGAGTTGGAGGAACTGAGAGACGATCAGTGTTCTTGGCGCATGATAAGCCAAGCGGAGAGTAGCATGACCTGAAAGTAGAGACATAAGTGGGGCTGGAGCATGCAGATCCTTAGAGAGCATGGAAAAGAATTTGGTCTTTGTCCCAAGTACAGTAGAAAGCTGTTGAAGCCTTATATTGTCTGACTTCTGTTTCTAGAAGCATATTGCAGCTTCTGTGTGGAAGAGGACAGAGTGGATGAGAGGAGACCATAAGAAACTAAGTAACCATGGTTTAGACCACAGTGGGTGGAGATAGAGCAAATAGATGATCTCAATAAATATTTTGAAGGTAGAATATCAAAATTTGGTGATGGACTGGTTGTTAGGAGTGGGGGAGAAAGAAAAATTTAAAAACTACAGAATCACTCTAACTTTTTGTCTTGAGCAACTGAGGAAAAAGTTGAAAGGTGTCTAATATTAGAATGCCAAGACCTGACATAGGGAACAATATCCAAACTGCTGACACCTCATTTTTCCTGCAAACCATGCTGGTTTGTACTAATTAAGAATTTGTACCATGGCACAGCCACATGAATCATTTGAATGAAGTTTTCAGCCATACCTTCACTTCAGAAAGCTTAAGTACAGAGATGATTTTAGCTGCATTCCTCCTCCTTTCCACCAGTTCCTCAAGAAGAGAGGAGACATATGAATTTTATCTGTGATAATAACTACTTTGATGCACTTGCTGAAAGATGCCTATCTTTAGTGTCCATTTGTTTTCCTTTCTCTAAGTGGCTGGTGAGTGTCTACTCTGGTTTACTAAATTTTCCTCCCAGAGTGGCTAGCTTATACCCTGATAGTACCTTGCAGTTATTTAAATTCTCAGAGAAAATTCTTTTGGAGACCAAAAATTAGGAAAGCGAGTTAGAAGGCAAAATAAAATGAATTACAATCATAACTCACCCTGTAAAAAGCAACATCATGGCACAACTCACTCACATACAGCTCAGATAAGATGGTGCGAGAAGTAACTTTTCTCTTAAAGGTGGCAAACGGGGTGGGGGGTCACAGGTAGGGTCATGGTGGCAGCACAGCAAAGGTAAAACTAGTTTGGCAGCTGCTGAGACATTACTGAGACTTAGATAAATAAAGGACATCAGCATGTAACTTTGGCAATCATTTTATCTTCACAAGCACAAATATTTATTAGAAAGGCCATGAAAATGGATTTGAAGATGATTAATAAACAAAACATATAACATTCCATTCATTCACTCATGTGAAATGAAAAGGAGGACCTTTTCAGAACATGCTTATTGCTTTCCAGCAGAAACATTGGCTATTTCCTGGACAGAAATTTGGAAGCTTGTACTTGTGTTATTAAGTATTCTATTGGAGACCAGCATGGTTGTTGAACAGGCATATATAGTGTCTGGGTTTTGGAACACTCACCAGTCTAAGAGCCACAGGGACTATGTATCACGAGTACTAATCAGAAGCCACAAAAGAGCCATGAGTATGCAGTGTGCATTGCCACTGAAATCAGTGGAGGCACCAACTTTATATAACCTAGTCTGGGAAGCAAAAATAGTGGCATTAAGCCTCCTACTTACATATATTAAAAATAAATCATTATTTACCCTAAAGATTCTCTGTATATAGGATAAAATTCAAATTTTTGAACTTGGCACATAAGACCTCTCATGATTTCTGGTCTTCCACTGGCAGCCTCCCAACACCTCTGTGCTCCACTTGCCCTGTGTGCATGCCCTCTTCCTGGAAAGCTTCCTCTGTCACTGACTGACTTGTCCTTGGGGTGACAGCAAAGAAGGCACCTCCTCCAGGAAACCTGCCTGACCCTCCTTGCCTACTCCAAATACTGGTCTAGGTGCCTCTTCTGTGGACTCCCATAGGGCCTTGTCTTTGCCACCATCCTGGAGTCTATCACTCTATCCTAGTTTGATTTTAATGTGTTTGTCTTCTCCAACTAGACTGTAAACTTAAAGATAGGGAACTGGATCTTGTTCACTGGTATATAGTTCCTATTAAATAAACCAAACTCACTGCCGTCGAGTCAGATCCGACTCATAGCAACTCCTCCTTGGGTTTCCGAGGCAGTATCTCTATGGAAGTAAATTGCCCCATCTTCTTTCTGAGGAGTGTTTGAACCGCCAGCCTCCTGGTTAGCAGTCAAATGCCTTAAGCACTATGCCACTAGAGCTCCCATAGTTCCTATTACCCCCTTAACATATAATGTGGTGGTGGTGTGTGCTGTGGAGTCAATTCCAACTCACAATGACCCAATAGGACAAAGTGGAACTGGCCCATAGGGTTTGCTAGGCTGTAATCATTATAGGAGGAGATGGTCCGGTTCTTTTTCCCA
Source organism: Orycteropus afer afer (assembly GCF_000298275.1). Classification (NCBI taxonomy): domain Eukaryota; kingdom Metazoa; phylum Chordata; class Mammalia; order Tubulidentata; family Orycteropodidae; genus Orycteropus; species Orycteropus afer. The sequence continues at coordinate 27,194,184 of NW_006921592.1, forward strand.
CAGCACGCTGGTGGGTACAAACTACCTACCTTTGGGTTGGCTTAACTCTTTATTGTCCCACCAGGGCTTCTTGGCACCTAATACTGACAAAACAAAAACAATACAAAACAAAACACCAAACTCACTGCCATTGAGTCAGTTCCAGCTCATAGAAACCCCTCTCCTTGGGTTTCGTAGGTGGTATCTCTACAGATGTAGATTGCCCAGTCTTCCTTCTGAGGAGTGCCTGCTGGGTTTGAACCTCTAGCCTTCTGATAGCAGTCAAATACCTTAGGCACTATGCCACGAGCCCTCCCTTAGCACCTAATAGGGCTCTACAAATGTTTGTTGAATGAATAAATGAATGTTTTAAGGAAATGTTTTATAAAATAAAATTATAACTCTGTTTGCTGCAACACCATGTACAGCTTTTGTGAAAAGGAATGTTTGCAAACCTTGGACTCTCTTGGCTCCAGACCCAAACTTGGCATCAGCAAAGCAACATGCTCACCTGGACAAAACATGTTGAGTCCAGTGTCCAGGGTCTGAAATGGACTTTCTGCCTCCATTTTACCAGAGGTTCAGAAGGCCCATTTCCTCACATATGCATATAACAGCTTGTATTGGTATCATATAGTGAGAGTGCAACTCACTTCTTCAGATAGCATCTCACTTACTAGTTCAGCTGTCCACTCTGAAATTGGACCAGTTGAGGAAAAAAGAATCTAGTTTATCGGTTTAGAACTTTCCTTTTGATCTCATCAGAAAGTTATGTGAAATTTCTATTTTGTATTTGTGGAAGAAGAAGAAAAGGGAGAGAAAAGAAAAAACAAATTCCTTTCCTAACTTTCAGGGTTTTCTCTTTTCTATTCATTAGGACCCTTTGTCTTAATTTTGTTGCATGGGACTTGAATGCAATATAGATTTTCAAAATATATGTTGTATAAATTATGATTCTCATGCCAGTCATAAATTAGCTGGCTGGAGGAGAAGCATGCTGGGATCCCTTCATCCCCAGGAAATGCCTCATAGTATAAATCAGAATAACTTTAAAAGCTGGTGATTTTATGAGCTAAAATACTATTTTCAGGAGCCTGAAGGAAGAGGTCACATTCTGCTTATATAAAATATGTTTTCATTGTGAAGTTAAGCTAACAGATACTAACTGTAACAATCACATTGCTTTCTCTCTACATTTCATGTCATTGATGATGAGTTCTTTAAAAATAAAATATAATGAAATAACCACTGGTTTTATTCATTAAATCTTTAGAAAACAATTTGAAGAAATGGCTTCTTACTTTAATGAATCTTCTGTAAAGAAATTTGCTGAACGTATAACTAATGCCACATCAGAAGAACGACAAAAAATGCTAAGAGAGTTTTATGTTTCTCAGCATCCAGAAATAAAAGATGTTTTTGTGGATTCTGTTTCAGAATTAGCCAAATCTGCTCATGAAATCAGGAATAAATCTAAAAAGAGAGAATCTCTTATAAAGGAAGGGCTGTCAGATTCTGAAACTTTGTCATTTAAAGATTCAACCAACAAAGTTTACCAAATTCACAGCCAAAAAATATATAAAGAAAAATCAGTCAAATTTAAAAATGACAGTTTCTGTGGAGAAGAGGCATTTTCTAATGATGGAGAAGCTAAGAAATTACCTGTTAGCTCTACCCAAGAGATCGACAATGAGATCATAAGCCAATTATCCAAAAATACTATAGCATCCTATAAGTCTGAAGCATATGAGAGAAAGTTAGGAAATACCAGAAAAGACCAACAGGACTTAACAAAAACGGATGTTTCAAGAAATGGACCCCTTTTTAAATCAGAAACCAAAAAGATAGACAATCCACTGTTAGAAAACACTTCTGTGGGAGAGTTACTTGGTGACACCTCTATTCTTGATGACCTCTTTAAAAGTCATGGGAACAGCCTCACACAACTGCCAAAGAAAGTTCTTTCAGGGCCCATGGAAAAAGCAAAACAGAGACCAAAAGATTTCTGGGACATATTGAATGAGCAGAATGACGACAGTCTTAATAAACTCACCGACTTGGCAGTAATTGAGACTTTATGTGAAAAAGTGCCCCTTGCTGCATCCTCCAAAAGGAAAGAAGAACTAGAAACTTCTCTTTGGAAATCAAATGAGAAATTTTTGTGGAAAAAATTTAACTCAAATAATACAGATGAAAATACAAGCAGTACATAGAATAATACATAAACATACAAAGGAATTACTGCACCAATGAACTTTTATCATAAATGTTTATAGCACTGTGTTCCACACAAATTATATTACCTTGAACATAGTTGTCAACATATATTTTTATTAAATTCTTGCTCTGGGGTATTTTAAATCTGAAATGTTGTCATGTGTTGCTTGTTTTCTTTGATTATATTATAGTATAAACCTCTGTTATGAAAGGGAACGGATCCTAGATTTGTAATCAGGAGACCTAGGCATTCCTCTTACTGTGTAATTACGTGACCTTATACAAGTCACTTACTGTTTGTGTGCCTTCATTTTGTAATATGAAAGATGAAGGGTTTGAACTAGATCATTATGAATGTACTTCTGATTTTAAAAAGTTTTGATTCACTCTCCTAGAGTCCATTAAATCATAGGCCAAATCATTCCCACCCCCAAACCAGGTACACATTGATAGGTTTCTTTGTTAATACCATTTGGAAAATCCCTAAATTGTTTGCCTTATCCCTTAGCATCATGTTCTAGTATTTATTAGATTATTTTAGATGGAAATCATAACTATCTGGTACTGAATAGATGTTAAGATAATAATTTTTTAACAAGTGTATAACTTTACTAATGCTAAAGTAACATGCTTACAAACATTAGCCACAAAATACCAGTGCCTCAATTTTTATATAACAACTATGATTTGATTACTATAAATAAAGGTTTGCATAGACCTTTTGTATTTCTTAAGTATGAAGAATGAGTAAACATTTGATTTTATTTGGAACTGTTCTGTTTTGTTGAATTTAATTATATGGTTTGTAACCAATCTGAAATGTGCCATTGTTGAATCAGTTTATTTAGAAACAGTCCCTCAGCCTCTGTGTGTACTGTGCATATGTGCATGTTGGCAGACAGTGCATACCATGCATACTCTACTATGAGCTCCAGATGTACAGATGACACTGCTACACGTAAAAGAAAGAAAATCATGCCTGCAAAGAATCATGCCTGTAAAGCCCCTTGCAGCATGCCTGGCAAGTTGCAGGCAGGGACTTGAGGCTTCCACCATCCCACGTTCAGACAGACTGCCGCACCTTTCCCTCAGTTGAGCTCACAGGGCTCTGATGGGAGGAACTGCCCATCCAGAAAATAGCAGTGAGCAGAGAAATGATCCTGCTCGGGATCCTGCTGAGGAGAGTGGACCTTTGGCATATTCAGGGTGTGGAGAAATTGCTCAGAAATGAGAGAAGGAAAAAAAAAATTCTCAAGGGGCTGATGGCCAAGTAAATTTTCCTCTGGGACAGTGTTTTGCTCTAAAGAACTGTGACCTAAGTAAGAAATATATTTTGTATCAGGGCCAAGTACATTTGTGTACATACATTTATATGTGTGCTTGAAATAAAATGCTCATGAAGCAATATTTATATGTAATATTTATTTTATTCTCTTCTATTCCCTTTAAGGCTCTTGTTTTTTTGTTTGTTTATCATTTGTTTATAGTGCTCTTGTTGTTATTGTTGTTGTTGTTATTTGCCGTCGAGTCGGCCCCAACTCATAGCAACCCCTCCTTGGGTTTCCGAGGCAGTATCACTACAGAAGTAGGATTGTCCAACCTTCCTTCCAAGGAGTGACTGGTGGGTTTGAACCACCAGCCTTCTGGTTAGCAGTCAAGTGTTTTAGGCACTATGCTACCAGAGTTCTTATAGTGCTCTTATAACCCATTAAATGATTTCATGATCCTAATGATTGGGAGCCACAGTGTGAAAAACATTGCTTGACCTTACACGGTATTAGTCATTTTGTTTGCTATTTGAAGCTGCATTGTATCCAAAGTAATCAGATACTACATTATGCCATTGCAGGCCTTTCTAGAAAATTAATGGGTTATGTGGTCTGTGGTAGACTTGGCATGTAGAGGTCATTAGCCCACTACGTGAGCCTCTGTAGGAAGATCTTTGGGAAGCAAAGAGGTGCCTCTCTCATCTCACTGTGTAGACAGACAGTATATTTCAGACAATTAAAGTGCATCCTTCACAAAATAAAATACTTTTAATTTTTTTTACATAGACACGACCTTAAACCCAAAACCAAATGCACTGCCATCAAATTGGAGCCAACTCATAGCAACTGTTCCTTGGGTTTCTGAGGCAGTATCACTATGGAAGTAGATTGCCCAGCCTTCCTTCCGAGGAGTGGCTGGTGGGTTTGAACTATCAGCTTTCTGGTTAGCAGTCAAATGCCTTACGCACTATCCCACCAGAGCTCCTGACATGACTTTAGAATCATAAAATTCTATTCATACAAATATTAGCTCTATACTTTTCAAGTATGAAGAAATACTATTACAGAGTTTTACCAATGATAGTCAAAATGGGAACAAAAATACAAATGTAGAGGTTAAAAATTAGTTTTCAACAATTGTCAGGGAAATATTTATCATTATCACTGAGGGAATAGTGTGCCAATCAGAGTCCAGAGTCCAGAATCCAGTGTGAAAAGGAGACAGTCTGTCAGAGTATTTTAAAGGGAAACCATCTTCGTTATCTTTCCCTACAGTGGAGCAGTGAAAAGAGGTTGAGTCAAACATTGATGAATCTGGGGACAGTTCACATGAAGATTTAACAGTAAAAATCTTTCCCATCCCTACACTACTGGTACCATGCTACCAAACTCTGCCGATTTAATGTGTGGCCCAGGGCAAATCCCTTACCTTCTTCCAGACTCAGTTTCCCCTTGTATAAATTAGAGATAGACTGGATTGGAGGTGTTCAAGCATTTAAAACAAAACAAAACACTGAACTCTATCAGAACCTCAAAGCAATTAAAATGGAGGTCTGCTGATCCAAGCAGCGCCCCCATGGCTATGGACCACTAGTTAGAAAACTATGGGGATGAGATTATTGCTCAGAAATCTTCCAAGTTCAAATTCCCATGATTCTACTTGCCATACTCTGTCCTTTTAGAGCAATGACTCTATTTCTGGCCGCTAGCATTCACCACACAGCTTGTAATATTGGAAATTGAAGCCAGACACAGGGGGACTTTGGCACTTGCTTCCTCAAGCCTCCCTTGAAGCCCTGAAACCACTTCTTCATGTAAATTAACATCTACAAATAGTGCAGCTGCCCCTAAGTGTTCCAGGCAAAGGGCATTAGTTCTCAGGGATGAGTTGTCAATAAACTTTTCGTGAGCCCACAGCAAAATGAGAAAGGCAAGGGTAGTGTAGGGTGGTTTGGAAAGTTCAAAACGTGCAGTTTTCAGATTATGCAATTATCTTTCCTTTCTGATGTTCAGATAGCCCGCTTTTATGAAATGATTAGAGTCAAGCATGGGTTTTACTCTTTTATAAAAAGTTACAGTAGCCACATGTCAGTTCTTCATTTTTTCATTTGATGATGACTGGTCTATAAAATCCAAGAGAGTGAGCATCACTGCCCTAAAGGTCATTTTTTACATACAAGGAAATAGAGTTCCATAAGTCACTCTGTCACAAATGCAGTCAGCAGTGGATCTGGGACCCACCAAGGAGGCCATTGAACCTGTAAACTCCCTTAAGACTCATATGCATTCAAATAGCCATGACTGCAGATCTCTTTTTATGGTTCTTACATAATTCAAATGGTTTGTGCATGACTGCTAACCAAAAGGTAGGCGTTTCAAACCCACCAGCTGCTCTGCTTCCAGAACGATTTACAGCTTTGGAAACCTTATAGGGCAGTTGCTATGAGTCAGAATCAAGTGGATGGCAGTGGGTGGGTTTTAAACCATACAACAGATTGGTATGTTAAGGTTACAGCTAAGAAAACCCTATGGAGAAGTTATCTAACACATTGGGTTACCAAGAGTCAGAATCAACATCTGTCTACAAACAACAGCAAATCTAATTTTTGTTTAGTCATCATTGATGTGACCTTGTTTCCAGAGCTTCTGGGAGGGCTTAAGGGGGTGGCTCATAAGCTCAAGAACAAGTCTTGGCTTCCTTGCCCTGGTGCACTGGAGCTCCCTTGGAACTGGGGACAAGATGAGAAGATCTTCTCACCTTTTCATTGTTAACCACAGGACAGCTCTCTTGCCTCACAGGGTCTCCCAGAGCTTTAGTTATGAAAACAGCACTTTTGATGTTAATTATCTGCCTTAAGAGCAAATAGTCAGGTTCACCCACCCTTCCAAGTCCAAGGCTTTGAGGTTCCCAGCCCCCAAAGTAAGTCAGAATCACTGGGGGAGGCTTTTAAACACACTAATGTCCAGATCCCTCCCCAGGGCCAGGGGTGGGGGTTGGGGGTAGACCAGGGTTGAGTACAGGCATCCATTTTTACCTTTTAAGTTTCACAGGAATTCTGACATGAACCAAGTTCTTTGCATGAGCTTGCTTGCTGGACGGGCCTCTTCTTCTTGACCTTCTCTTCCCTTGGGACACACTGTTTCCACAGAGGCCCCTCTGTGAGATGACCGCTCTACCCATGACACCAGTGGATGTGCCACTGAGCTCTTGATGGAGCCCACTACCTGCTTTCTTTTAAACCCTTAAGATTTTGTTTATCCACATATAACATCGTGTTTCTGATGATACTTTGTCAATACATGCCTTACTTACTTTGCTGCAAGTTAACAAACTATGGAGATTATATTCATGGAAGGGGAAGAGATCCCAGATTCAAACATATTCTATAGAGACCCTTTTATTAAACCTTAACAGGACAAAGACAAAACAAACATAATCATACAGATGAGGGAAACCATCATCATACACACAATACAGAGGCCAATGGAATCCCCTGATTCACAGCCATGGTTTTCATATATACGACAGAGAACAAAAGAAATCATCACAAGATCATGATTGGTGGCAGGTCAGTCCATCACTGTCACAGACAGAACTACAGAATCTGGGAAAGGATCATGATTGGGATATGTATGTAATTGCAAATTTTAAAAGGTTATGGATTGGTTCTGGGGTTTCTACCTAGTGGCCAGGGGAATGACTCATGATCATGCAGCACTGAGTCATAGTCACTAGGACCCCAAGTTGGTCCTGACTCTTGGGACCCCTCCTTGGGTTTCCGAGGCAGTGTCTCTACAGAAGTAGATTGCCTAGTCTTCTTTCTGATGAGTAGCTGGTGGGTTTGAACCACCAGCCTTCTGGTTACAAGTCAAGTACCTTAGGCACTACACCACCAGAACTTCTATTTTTAAGTTAGGTAAGGAGCTCTGGTGGCGTAGTGCCTAAGGCAGTTCACTGCTAACCAGAAGGCTGGCAGTTCAAACCCACCAGCCACTCCTCAGAAGGAAGGTTGGGCAATCTACTTACATAGTGATAACTGCCTCAGAAACCCAAGGAGGGGTCGCTATGAGTTGGATCTGACTCGATGGCAGTGAGTTTGGTTTGGTTTGCTTTGACATGGATTTGGTAAATCATTAAGGACATGCCCAGGCAAATTCTGTAGTTCTTTGTGTAAGCCGGAGGACAAACTGCCTCTCCCTGGGCTTGCCCACGACTTGTCTAAGCATAGCCACATTGCTGGTTTAATGGTTAGCAAGCACGAGGGAAGTGACAAAGAACTCAAATGGCTTCTGAACTTCTGTCAAGACTCAAAATGCAGTTAAGCTCCCACTATAGATCCCACCTTTCTACAAACCAAGTACTTTAGAATTTAAGTTCTAATGAATACTTAGCCCCTACATTTCCAAATTAGGAACCAGCATCAAATATGTAAGAGTATGATGCCTTTCTATCACTGATAGCACCCAAATGACAACACTGGATTTCTTTTTCTTTTTCCTCCTTTTTTTTTTTAAATTGTGATTTTGGTGAAAGTTTACAGAACAAATTCATTTTCCATACAGCAGTTAGACACATTTTGTTTCATGACATTGAAACATAATGCAATCCCCATAATGTAACAGCTCTCTTCCCACTTCCTCCCTCTCTTCACCTTTTCCCTGTGTCCTTCTTTCCTATGCATTCCTGCCCCCTGAGCTAGCTCCCTTTGCCAACACTGCCCTTCTGATCTTCCATGATTGATCATTCTAAGGAGTGTACCTACCTGGTGTAAATGTTCACCTTATATGCCTGTCTATTGTTTGGCTAGAAGCCACAGAACTGAATTCACTTCCATACCCAAAGGGCGACTAGGGTTTCACCAGTCTCTTATCAAACCAGTAAGCCTGGTCTTTTTTATGATTCTGAGTTTTGTTCCACATTTTTCTCCCACTCAATCTAGGATCTCCTGCACTGATCCCTTTTCAAGTGCTTGACAGTGGTAGCCAGGCACCATCTAGGTCTTCTGGTCTTATGATCACACAGGCTGAGATTGGCATGGCCCACTAGTCCCTTGGATTATTTGTTTCCATGCATCACTTGTTTTCTTCATTCTTCTTTGCTCCGGATAAGGAAAGACCAATTGTTGCATCTGGATGGCCACTTGCAAGCTTTTAAGACCCCAGTCACCACTCACCAAAATAGGGTGTGGAACAATGTTTTTGTGTAGTATGTTATGCCAGTTGAGCTTGATGTCTCTTTGGACCATGGTCCTGAGCCCACACGTCCAACAACTCGCTCCCTTGGTGTGGTTGGCTGTGGCTAAGAAGTTATCATAACTTTGCCTCCTGTTAGTTCTATTTATATGGACATTCTTACAGCACATACAAAGGCATGTGTAGAATATCGTCTGCCAACCTTAGATATGGTCATGTATATATTTCCTCTTGAATAGACATAGCTGATCATTCAGCCTGTCTACCTATGTATCTACAAATAGATTAATTTTTGTTATTACTGGTAATGCAGTAGTGTGTATATAAAAGTGCTTATCTTTGTTATTTGTACCTCTCATGTACCTCTCTGTGTCTTCCTTTTCCTTAGTGTTATTAGTGTATTGGTCATTCACTTTTGATATATTGCCTTTCCCTGTACCCAAATCAGTACTTGTCCCTTACCTATCTAAATGCTTGGTTTCTTACTGCTCCCCCTTGTAGTTTAAATCAAGAATATGTCTTTGTACAGATGTCTTTTTGGTTGGCTACATAGGTCCCCTCCACCTCTTTGAAAGATACAGCTGACACTCCCTTTCTATTGTTCTAGCTAATCTCGAAGGGGGGAAAAAGTATGCATCCCTAAGTAAATCGTCCCCTGAGAAGCAATGCACGGAGGCACCAAGAAAAGGCAAAAACAGCCAGTCCTAGAGAGCTTTGATAGCAATGCAGATGCCTCCTGCGATCCAGGACATGCTATGCTCCAGAAAGGTGCGACAGTTCCTAAAAGACCCCTTGAGGCACAGTGGGATACTAGTCAATGTTGGGAAAAACAAGCAAGTGCCAGGAAGTGTAGTGTGCTCTAGGAGGCTGTGTGTGTAAACGGACAAGACTCTCCAAGAAAGCCAGCCACAAATGATCCTATGCTCTCCCAACGGTGGAAACAATGGTGGCTTCCAGAATTCAAAAGAGGCAGAGAAAAACATACTTTGGGCAAAGTAATGAGAACAAGGCACCCTAAACTCTGGGGCTGGGAGTTGGCCAGTCCCAAAAGAATGGGAGGCCAGAATTTTTTCTCCCTCAATCTCCCTTGACCTTTAAAACCCCAAATGAGCAGAAATGTGGGCATTTTAGTGGAGAGGTTTATATTTTGGATGGCTCAAACATTAACCCAGCCTCCAAGACACACGCTGGGGGCGGGGGGAGCGGAGAGGGGAGCCAGACCGAGTAGTCCCCTTGGGGAGGCGTGACCATTAGTCAGAAGTGTCCCCTGACAGGCAGTGCCACCTGTCGTGGTCAAGGGAGGCTGCTTGGCTTTTCCTTGCGGCCTGTTCCTCGCTGGCACGGTGTCGGCCACCCAGCGCGCAGTGCCGGTCCCCAAGAGGGACTGCGAGGACGTTGTGGCTCCTCCAGGCACGGCCCCAAAAGCCACCGCTGCCAGGAATCCGCCTCTCTCCCAGCCTCCCCTGTCCTCCAGCTCAGCAGGCAATGTTACAGAGTGTGTATATGTGGAAATTGTTTCCAACAAAGTAAAGCTCATTTTAACTTTCCTCAGGGGATCGCTGCTGGAAACCCTCGCTGCGGGGCCATCAACCCTGAACCGGGACGCAGCACCCCGAGCTCGGAGAAAACTTGGGCTTCTGAATCAGGTTTATTTCTCTCCCACTGGGGCGAAGAGAAGGAAAGCTCATTGAATTACACCCTGGATGTGTGGGTGGGAAACATGAAAGCAAACTCCAGAGGGGCCCTCCAGGGCGCTTTCGCTCCCATTTGCCTCTAGCCTCAGGAAAGTCCCCATGACCCTTCCAGCTCTCGAAAGGCTGGTCGATTGAGTTCTGCACCGGAAGGCGGAGTCTCAAAGTCTTCCCACCTTGAAACTGATGGGAGAGGGCAGAGGGCACCTCTCCTAGATCCCTGTCTCCCATCCAGACGTAGGAAGTACGTGGAGGTGCGAATGGCAATGGGGAATCCCTCCTGCACCTTTCCATTAAGGGCGCGCAACCCTACTGAGGTCTGCAGGTCAGAGAGCAGTCACTCCGAGGCCCCAGCAGTCCCGAGGCCAGGTGGTGAAAGGCGAGATCGCCCTGAGGCAGCGTCGGTGTGGGGGGACTGGAGTAGGATTCCCCGGCCGGAATGCGGCCGCTGGGGGTGCATGGTGGAGCTGCGGTCTGGCCAGCGGTTGGCTGGAAACCTGGCTCCACCTGACCCAAGCAGAGAGTCTAATCGAGGTCATGGGCAGCGGCCGATGGCCCTTGCTGGAGACTGGGGCGCTGGAAGGGTTGGAGGAATGGAGACGCCGACAGAGGCTTGGGCAGTGCGCATGCATGAAGGAAACCAGGCAGCAGAAGCACTCTGCGGTTCCAAGTGAGGAGTCAGCAGTGCCCCGAGCGGCAACACCAATCACGCCAGGCAACTGAGGGAGCTGACTGTCCAAGGAGGAAATCAGGCTTAACACCTTCTCCATCTTTTCCCATCCAAGGACCAGCTGCGCGGGGAAAGAGGCCCCCCACGAGCAGACCTCCTGCACCTCAGCCAGAACCCGCCCTGGAATGACAGCCGCCTTCTGGGCCGCTCTTTCTGCCTGAGTCCCTAGCCGCGTGTCTTCCGCCCAAGCTCCCTAAGATGTCCCTGCAGCTGCCGGCCCTACCTTCCACCTTCCTCTTGCCCTCAGAGCCAATGCTCTCAGCCAAGTGCCCGCTCCCCACCTGTTATCAAAGCCTGCAGAGAATGTATCCAATCCCACTGCCAAGAGCTGTAGTTCCCACCCTCACCCCTCATCTGGAAGCCTGCGGATACCTCCTCTTCCTTAATCCATTCTCCACACTGCTTCCCTCAAAAAGCTTTAACACACACGCAGGACCTTAGAGGGGCTGTTTTAAATCTCCTATTTCCTCTGTTAAGCAGTATAAGGTGGATGGGCAGGAGAGTGAAGGGTAAAAGGACATTGGCCCACGTTTATTGAGAATTTACTAGGATATAATTTACTTGTTAGTCACTTCAAGTGGATTTTCTCATTTAATTTTCCCAACATCCCTTCCAGAAAGGTATGATCAATGCCTCTCATTTATAGAGGGAGAAGCTGAGGCATAGGGCAGTGACACAGCCAGTGAGCATCAGAGACATTCCTTAGTCTGACTCTCTGCCATTAACCCTGACCTTCCTAACAGGGATGGACTGACCTGAAACACTACCTATGTCCTGGGGGCCAGATGGCAGGAATGTCTGAGAACAGCAGTACACAGTGGGTCAAGAAGGTAGACAGCAAGTAGATGTCAAGTTCAGTTTGTTCTGGAAGGCCTTAGAGATCCCTTTGCTCATCCACCTGCCTTTTGTGGATTAAAGGTGTGAGGTGGGGCTGGACAAGCCAGACCTATCTCTGCATGTGTTTCCTGATTGCTGGCACTCCCCCATCAGCCTCTTCCATTCTCCTAGCATGCTACTTCTCTTCCATGGCAGCATCCTGGATAATCGCAGGTGTCCTCCTCCAAAGCAGACACACAAACACAGGGTCCATAGGGCCCTCCATACCCTTAGTCCCTCATATCCCCAGTCTCTGCCTAGCATCAGCCTCTGGCCCCTTCCTTTGCATGTTAATGAGTTAAGTCCATGTCTGGGCTGCCTTTATCGTGGGATGAGTGGGATTTCTATCAGCAATGAGTGTCTGGGAAATGGGAGAATCAGTAGTAGTCCCCTTTTGAAGAGCCAGAAATTATACAACAGAGTGAGATCCTCGACACTGTTTTCTGCGCAGGAATTAAGGGAGGTCCCACCAACTCCTCCTATGGCCTGGGTAGATGGGCAGAGACCCCAAGACAAACTGAAAGAGAGCATCTGATTAGCATTGCTCTAGTTGAATCCCTGTTTTTAATTTTCTCTGAACTTACCTATTATGAAATACAGAATATGCCTTTTTTAATCCTTCCTGGGATATATATCCTACCAATGACTATATTACTTTTTTATGTAATTTCTCAATAATTTTTCTCTTTAGCTTGTGTTGTTGTTGTTGTTATGTGCCGTCGAGTCGGACTTAACTCATAGCGACCCCTCCTTGGGTTTCCAAGGCAGTATCACTACGGAAGTAGATTGCCCAACCTTCCTTCTGAGGAGTGGCTAGTGGGTTTGAACTGCCAGGCTTCTGGTTAGCAGTCAAGTGCCTTAGGCACTACATTACCAGAGCTCCCAAAATCTAAAATTCAAAGGGTACAAAGAGCATACCACTTTTCTCCTTCCTACCCAGTTCTTTCCAAGAGCAACTATGGTTGTCATTCACTGTTACAGCTTCTCATGAGGCTTTTCAGAAATAGTCTATGAATTTATAAACATGCTTCCCATCTTTTAACTGTTTTCTATATTGACACTCAAAAAGTATACTGATTGATACTTTGGGGAAAAGAAAATCAATGCTATTTCAGAGTAGAGTACAGGGATTCTCAATAGTAAGCTTTGTATCATGTCCAGGACACTTATGTTACTCTTCTTTGATTGCTCCATCAATAAAATGGAACTGAAACAGTAATGAGGTAGATATAAATGTAGATGGAGGACTGGGCAGATAGCTCTCTAGACCTTCTACAACAAAGTCCAAAAAACTAAGTGAAATGCATACAGATGACAATCCTGGAAGTTGGAGCTTCAAAGGAAAGGATAAAGAAGTAGGTCAACTACCAATAAAAGAAAAAGACAGAACAAAAACAATGGACTATACAGAGAAGTGAATTGGCAACTGATCTGCACTACATGGCTTTATCCTGGGACAAGTGGAATTTCTATCAGAAATGAGTTTTGAATTATTGCAAGCAACATTCTGATCAGGACAGAAACCAGATAACTGATTCCACTTGCCAAGGACTGCACCAGTGATTAGTGACCAGACATTCAGGAGCCAGTGACCTTACCCAGGCATACCCACCACACCTGCCACCCTCCCCATGGGGCAAATGTCACTACTGGCTACAACACCACTGGATTGAAGACAGATGGCAGCCAACACCTACCTACCCAACCTGCCTTTCACTGCTCTATATGACCAGTGATCAGAGATTTGTGCCCACACACTCCCACTCACCACCAAATCCACTCAGAGACAGATGGTGGGCATAATAGTGATGCTAAATTAGGAACTAGAGGAGCATACCTTCCCCATAACCAGATATATTGAAACAAAAAAGCAGGGTGAAGCAAAACAACATACAATCAACAAACAAATACAATAACACCACCATGTCTTGGAAAATAAAGACAATTTCAAATCAAACACACACAAAGGCGGGAAAAAACAGGAGAAAATAGCTCAAAAAAGTGACAAAAATACAGGACCAGAAAATCTTCAGAGGAAGAAATGGCATTGGAGCTACCTGATAAGGAATTAAAAGAATTATACATAGGTCCCTACCATAGATTAAGAAAGATACTAAGGAAATCACAGACTAAATCAAAGAAGACACAGACAAAACTCTAGTAAAATTCAGGAAAACAATCTAAGATCCAATTGAAAAAAAGTAAATGAAAATTAAAAAGCATATAAAAACAGAAAATAAAAACCCAGAAGGTTCATACTAGAATTGTAGATGTAGACAATGCATTAGAAGGGCAAAGGAGTAGAATTGAATCAATGGAAGATAGCATTAGTGATGTTGAAGACAAATCTCTTAATACTAATCTGTAAGAGGAACAATCAGAAAAAAAGAAAATAATAATTATGTACAACACCATCAAGAAGAATACTTTATGTGTGCTCAGAACAGGAAGAGACAAAGAAAAGCATGGAGAAAATTGTCAAAGATTTGCTAGAAGAAAACTTCCCTATATCATGAAAGACAAGAAGATATACATTCAGGAAGCTCCATGAACCCCCAATAGGATAGACCCCCAAAGAAAACCACCAAGATATATCATAATCACACTTTCCAAAACCAAAGACAGAAAAAATCCTGAAAGCAACTTGGAAAAATTTACCTACAAAGGAGAGCAAATTAGACTATGCTCTAATTTCCCAGTAGAAGCCATGAGGCAAGAACACAATGGTATGACATAAATAAAACCCTGAAAGAAAAATATTACCAACCAAGAATTATATATCCAGAAGAATTGTCCCCCATATGCCAGGGTGAAATCAGAACATTTTCAGATAAGCAGGAAGTAAGAGAATTGGGAAAAAACAGACCAACTTTAAAGAAATGTTAGAGTCTTTCAGACAGAGAACCAATAATGGCTGACAACAATCTGAGATTAAGACACACGACAACATCACCCAGAAATCAACCAAGATATAGAAGTATCAAAAATAAAATAAACCTACAAGACTGAATTGTTGTTGTTGTTATGTGCCGTCGAGTCAAATCTGACTCATAGAGACCCCTCCTTGGGTTTCTGAGGCAGTATCACTACGGAAGTAGGATTGTCCAACCTTCCTTCCGAGGAGGAGTGGCTGGTGGGTTTGAACCGCCAGCCTTCTTGTTAGCAGGCAAGTGTCTTATAGAGGGAGCCATAGACATCGATTTGTAAACGATGACAACTACAAAGCAATAAGAGGGAATAAATGATGGCATTACAGAACTTCCAAATAGAGAGTAAGTCAAGATGATATCAAAGTAGAATGGAATGTTTTAAACTTGGGAAAATGCCAGAAATTCAAGCCAGATTAGGAAGAGGGCATTGCTGATGTCAGATGAAAGTAAAGAATATCAGGTATTTACCTGTGTTTTTTTGACTAGGTAAAAGCATTTGACTGTACACATCATAACAAATTATTGATAACATTGTAAAAGATGAAAATTTCAAAACACTTAACGGTACTCATGAGGAACTTGTACATAGACCAAGAGGTAATTGTTCTAAAAGAATATGTGATACTGTGTGGTTTAAATTCAGGAAAAATATGATTCAAGGTTGTATCCTCTCACCATGCTTATTCAGTCTGTATGTTGAGCAAATAATCTGAGAAGCTGGACTATATGAAGAAAAATGCAGCATCAGAATAAAATATGACTCATTAACAACCTGTGATATGTAGATGACACAACCTTGCCTGCTGAAAATGAAGAAGATTTGAAGCATTTACTGACAATGATCCAAGACTATAGCCTTCAGTATGGATTGCAACTCAACATAAAGAGAGCAAAAATCCTCACACCTGGACCAATAAGCAGCAACATCATGATAAATGGAGAAATGATTGAAATAGTCATGGATTTCATTTTACTTAGATCCACAATCAATGCCCATGAAAGTAGCAGTCAAGAAATTAGATGACATATTGCACTGGGCAAATCTGCAGCAAAAGATCTCTTTAAAGTGTTAAGAAGCAAAGATGTCATTTGGAAGACGAAAGTGCACCATGCCTTGGCATTTCCAATAGACTCATAGGCATGTGAAAGCTGGACAATGAATAAAGAAGACCAAAGAAGAATTGATGCATTTGAATTGTTGTGTTGGTGAAAATTATTGAAAATACCATGAACAGCCAGAAGAACAAACAAATCTGTCTTGGAATAAGTACAGCCAGAATGTTCCTTAGAAGGTAGAATGGGCAGACTTCATCTCACCTACTTTGGTCATGTTGTCAGAAGGGAAGTCCCTGGAGAAGGATATCATGCTTGGTAAAGTAGGGGGTCAGCAAAGAAAGGGAAAACCCTCAACAAAATGGATTGATACAATGGCTTCACGAATGGGCTCAGGATTATCTAGGATTGTGAGGCTGGTGCAGGACTAGGTAGTGTTTCATTCTGTTGTACAGAGGATCACTCAAGTCAGTGTCCACAAGTGGTGGTGTTGAGGAACTGACTTGACACCACTTAACAACAAGAAGGATAAATGTTCTGCTCTTTTACTTGAAGGCTCTGCTGATGGTTCTCCTTCTGATTCTGTGTCAGTCTCTTCTTGGTCTCTGTGATAGTTTTATGTGTTAACTTGGATAGGTCAGTTATTTAATGAAACACTACTGTGTTAGTTATTTAATGAAACACCAAATGTGTTAGGCTGGGTTCTCTAGAGAAGCAAAACCAGTAAAACTTAGAGAGGAAAAAAAAAAAATTATCTCAGGAGAATGGTTCACACACTTATAGAAGCTGGCAAGTCCCAAATTCCTGAATCAAACATCAAGCTGGAGGCTTTTCCTGACTCACGCAGCTGCAGGGGCTGACAAGTTCATGATTGGCAGGCAGTATACCCACTGTTGACTCTGGTGGATGACGAATCCAAGATCACCAGGCCGAATGGTGGATTGTTCACTCATGGACATTTGTAGGCAGCATAACAGGATCCAGATCCACAGAACATTAGTTAATGAAACACTACTTTATCATTCATGATATGGATAGAGTAAAGCTTTTGGGACCTTCATTAGCTGATGTGGCATTACTCAAAATGAGTAGAAACAGATGCAAACATCCATTAATAGTTGGAACATGGAATGTATAAAGTATGAATCTAGGAAAATTGGAAGTTGTTAAAAATAAAAAGGAAGGTAGAAAGATCAATTTCCTAAGCATTAGTGAGCTGAAATGGATTGGTTTTGGCCATTTTGAATCAGACAACCATATGATCTACTATGCTGGGAATGATAAGTTGAAGAGGAATGATGTGGCATTCATCATCACAAAGACTGTTTCAAGATCTGTCCTGAAGTACAATGCTGCCAGTGATAGGATAATACCCATACCTCTATGAGGAAGACCAGTTAATACTACTATAATTCAAATCTATGCACCAACCACCAGAGCCAAAGATAAAGAAATTGAAGATTTCCACCAACTTCTACAGTCTGAAATTGACCAAACATGCAATCAAGATGTGTTTATCACTGGTAACTAGAATGCAAAAGTTGGTAACAAAGAAGAGTTACCGGCAATTGGAAAATATGGCCTTGGTGGTAGAAATAATGCTGGAGATCACATGATAGAATTTTGCAAGACTAACGACTTA
>NW_006921592.1:27219797-27235485 GCF_000298275.1 Orycteropus afer afer
TATGCTACCAGAGCTCCTAATCAAGCCTATAGTTAGTCAATATTTTTACTCTCTTCCCAAACAAACCAAGGACCTTAGAATATTTTAATTCTGAGTTTCCACTCTGAACTAGTGTACCCTTTTCATTATGTTGTACCTCTTTAAAAAAACAAAACAAAAAAACCACAAGACATTATTTCTGTTGCTGTTTACTGCAGGTAATTTTGTTTGCATTTAGTACAAATTTTTACTGAATCTTTATTTGTTCATCATTACTTTTCAATTCTCAAACTGTCCATCGGAGACTATTTGCATACTCAGCCAAACCAAACTCACTACTATTGAGCCCTTTAGGACTCATAGTGACCCCCATTGTGTTTCTAAGACTGTAAATCTTTACGGAAGTAGATCACCCACTCTTCCTTCTGCAGAGCCACTGGTGAGTTTGAACCACTGACCTTCCAGTTAGCAATCAAGTGCTTTATCCACTGCACCCCCAGAGCTCCTATTTTCCTACTACCTGAAGTAATCTAGAATTTCCTTTATTTAGTGTCTGTTGGAGAAAACCCTCAGTTTTTCTTTTTTTCTGAAAATCTCTGGATTTCAATCTTAAACATGTTTTCTATGGGTATTTAATTCTAGGTTGGCAGTTGTTTTGTCTCAGCATATTGGAGATACCATTCCAACAATACATACAATCTTTCTATGAATGACTTTCTTTTTATTTTTCCTGCCTGGGATTATTGGTCCTCCTAAAGCTGAGGATTAGGTCTTTTTTCAGATCAGAGAAATGTTCTCTCTTCAAGAATTCTGAATAGAGCATATTAGCTCTTTTTGTTTTGTTGTCCATTTCTTTTATATTTTTACTCTTTTGTCTCTCTTTCCTATGTTCTCTGTAATTTCTGAAGAGCTTTCTTCTAGTTCAGTGTTTTCAGTTGTGTCTAATGTGTTAAACCCACACGTGGAGCTATTTGTTTCTTTAAACATCTACTTTATAATGCCACCTTTGTGTGATGGGGGAAGCAGTGTCTCCCTCAGTCAGGGCTTACGTTTTGCCTTTTCTTTCTTAAGCCAATGAGCCAAGAAAACACAAACTTGATGCCATCTAGTTTGACAGCTGTCTTCATGGAGAAATGCTGGAAACGTTGATTCCAATGTTTTACTTATCCCTCTAATTTCACTTTCATTTCATTTTTTGGTTTCTCCCTTTTCTTTATATTTTTGCCATTCATCAATCCATTTCAAAAATTTCTCATACTTTAAGGTTTTGGCGTGAAGTTCTCTCAGGTGTATCCAGTCTACCATACTGCCAGAAATAGAAATCCCAAGAGGCTCTCTGATCAATTCCAATCTTCCACTCCAGCCCCACCCACCAACCTGGCAGGGCAGGAATAAGGAATGCCTGCCTTACACACATCCAATCCACATCTTTTCAAGAAAAAGAAAATATTCCAGCAGAATTTGTTCCCAACCATCCATGTGACCCATTCCAGAGAACAAGATAGATACTTTATTTTCCATAATGTTAGTTCTGGTCCTTTAATTCTTCCAAGTCATTGAAAGCTTTCATCTTATCTGGTAAGGGTGGTTAAAAAGTGAGAGATTGAGGATTATTCAATAAATGGAAAGGAGGACACAATAGCCAGCATTTCTTTGGGTGTTCCTTTATGCAGAAACATCAAAAGAAACACACATTTAAGGATGATGTGCCCACAACTAACAAAAGAGAAAATGATTAGTCCTTATTACTTTGTTTTTCACTTGACACTCATCTATTTTGGGAGACCACAGAATATTTAAAAGATGTTTCTGTTCTCAAATGCATAAAAGCATGTGGGCCATTCTAGCCTTCACAAAGGAATTGTTTATATTTTCTCATGCCATTTCATCAATGCCTAACCCATTGCTGTCAAGTGGATTCTGACTCATAGCAGTCAGTGCCTACTCACTCTTACTTTACTCTCATCTGGCTTCCAAACTTGTAACTCTGCCTAGACATCTCTCAATGAAGTCATCAATGACCACTGTGTTAATTCGGATTCTCCAGGAAGTAGACTCCAAAACGAAGTTAGATCCACCAGAGATTTATTAGGGGTAATGCTTGTGAAGGATAAAGTGGAAAAGAAGCAGGAGTAGGCAGGGAAATCTATCAGACTGAAATGTAGGTCTCACACCTCCAAAGGGAAAGAAAGAAGAAAAGAAGATGAGGTAGGAAGAGCATTAGACTGAGGGATAGCTCTGAGAACATCTAGGGGAACCAAATATGGAGCTATAGTGCAAAGATTACCCAACTGACCAGAAATAGTGAACCCTTGTACAACCACCATGCTCAGTCATTGGCTAGGAACTGGCCCAGAAGAATATGGCCTTGGCTTGAAAGATAAGGCAGCTCCAGAAATCACCCACAGCTGGAAGCTGCCAGATAACTGCTCTCTTTGTAGGAACACTTCTCTTAAAGGGCTGAGTCGTGTATCTCCACCACTGCCACAGCCACTATGTCAATAAATCCAGCCCTCGTGTCATTTGACATCTCTGAAGCATTGAGGCTATTAACTACTCCTGAAAAGGAGCTCTGGTAGCATAGTGGCTAAAGCATTTGACTGCTAACCAGAAGGCTGGCGGTTCAAACCCACCAGCCACTCCTCAGAAGGAAGGTTGGGCAATCCTACTTCCGTAGTGATACTGCCTCAGAAACCCAAGGAGGGGTCGCTATGAGTCGGGGCTGACTCGACGGCACATAACAACAACAACAACAACATCTTCTTGAAACACTGTCTTGCCTTGGCTTTCATATCTCAGTATTTGCTTGGTTTTCCTTCAGTGCCTCTAGCTGTTCTTTTCTCAGTATTCTTTGTAGGCTCAAATTAATTTACCTTATCTTTAGATGTTAGTGGTGGCATAATGGCTAAGTCATTTGACTGCTAACCCAAAAGCTGCTGGTTCAAACCCACCAGCCACTCCTTGGAAGGGAGACTGGGCAATCTACTTCCATAGAGATACCACCTCAGAAATCCAAGGAGGGGTCACTATGAGTCAGATCTGACTTCATGGCAGTGAGTTTGAGTTTTTGTTTGTTTGTTTGTTTTGGTTTATTTTCTAAGTCTTATCCCTAGGCCTTCTACACTTTCTACTCTGTGTGCTCTCCAAGGTGATCTCATCCACACTCATGATTCAAATCACCAATCTCAACTCGGACCAAGTCTTAAAATGAGGGCTTCCAGTTCCTGCCCTATGTGGTATTGGGGTTATCAATGGTTCTCTGGGCTGAGGCTGCTTTATTCAATTTTACACGAGCCTGTGTCTGTGTCTTCCTCCATCCTAGATCCTCAACTTTATAAGAACACAATTCTTTAATGATCAGATCTGGGCTAATGTGACTAATAAGTCCCAACTCTCAGGATTGATGGAAGTGATGTGCTTGAAGGTACCCTGTAAACCATAACCCTCCACATCATCATAATAGTAATAAAGTATGTTATTTTTTTATCACACTTGTCAGATTTTTCTTCCTGAAGTATATAGCATTAGCATCTATTTTCAAGGTTTCTTCTTTTCTAGAGAAAACATCCCAAATCCCTATTTTCACATTAAAAACTTGGCCCCATATTTTCTATACTTCCCTTCATTCACTCTCTGTTTTGGATCAGCATTTCCCAAAGCTGTAATCCGTGGAACACTAGCACCCCTTGAGATATTAGTGGATGCGCCATGAAAAAAAAAAAAGGAAAAGAAAAGTCAAGTTTTGGAAATATTCTCCTCCTAGAATTTCAAAATATACTCTCTTATATTAAACATCCTGAGAAGCATAACTTTTTTTAACTATAGTTGTCACAACTGACTTACCCACAAAATGCCCTTTGTCCATGTTACACTATAAAATTCCTAGAGGCCACAAGTGTTCCACACAACACAGGTAGGAAACTCCACTTGGGCAATACGAGCAACTTACTATTCCTTCTTAAAAGAGGTTGTCCACAAATTCTTGTTACCGGGATCCCCAGGAAAGCCTTAATTCATGTCCTTTTCAAGGTCTGATTGTCTACCTTTTCTTTCTATTCTGTGAGCTCTTTAGAATGCTTTCAAAAAATTTCTTTTTCTGAATCAGGGTGGCTAGAGTAAGTTCTGTTGCTTGCAACTTAGGTGACAGACACAAACCAGTGGTCAAAAAGACAGTGGAGGGCTCATAGCCTCACAATGGACATTTCCCAAATGCTCCTTAACATTTGAAGAGATAAATTGTGGTGTGGTCACACTATGGGAAAGGGTGGCCAGTGGCACAGTGGTTAAATAGCTCAGCTGCTAATCAAGAGGTCAGTGGTTTGAGCTCACCAGCCACTCTGGGAGAGAAAGATAAGAGAGTCTGCTTCTGTAAAGATTTATAGCCTTAGAAACCCTATGGGACAGTTCTACTCTGTCCTATAGGGTTGCTATGAGTTGGAATCAACTCAATGGCAAATGGGTTTGGTTTTGGTTTTTTACACTATAGAATACTATACAGCAATGACTATCTTCAACCATATACAACAATGTGGATTAATTTCATAAACATAATTTGAGAAAAAGAAGCTAGACACAATAGGAATCCATTTATAGGAAGGTAGAAAACAGATCCAACTGATTTATGCCATTAGCATCGTTGTTACCATTGGAAGCAGAGAAGATACAAAAGGGCTGCAGATGTTTTGTTTCTTAATCAGGAGACTGGTTTCCTGGATGTGTTCAGTTGGTGAAAATTTATGAGCTCTCCCTTTACAATCTACCACCCACCTGTCAGTGGAGACCTGTATGTTGTGTGATGCTGGCCAAGTTTCTGTGGGCTTCCAGAGTAAAACAGACTAGGAAGAAAGGTCTGGAGATCTGCTTTTGAAAATTAGCCAATGAAAACACTATGAATCACAAAGGTCTTATCCACAATCAATCATGGGGATGGCACAGGACAGGACTCATGTTGTGCATGGGATTACCATGAGTCAGGGGCTGACTCAACAGCAGCTAACAACAACAACAACAAAACTTATGATAGATGCAATCTTCTGTACGTATGGTTTGTGGTGGTTAAGTCTGTGTGTCAACTTGGCTGGGCCTGGTTGAGTGACAGGGCTGCTGAATGTAGTGATTCCCCATGGTGAGATTTGTAATTAACTCTATGGTGGAATCTATTGGAGCTGCTGAGTAGCTGCTTTGGGTATGTGGTCTGCTTCCCATATATAAGAAACAGCTTTGGGAATGGTCTGTAGCTTTTGGCATGCTTGAATCCTACAAGTAGCTGAGTCATTGTTCAGCAGCTTGCCATGCTCTGCCAATCTTGGGACTTCTAATGGACTTTAATTAATGGCCTGCTGTGTGGTTTGGTAATGTGCCTTATTACTTGTCAACCTTGGGCTTGTCAGCCTCAGCAGCCAGCAGTTGAGTGAAGAAAAGCCTCCAGCTTCAGTGGGCTGGGAGCAGGAGACAGAGCTAAAGCCCAAGGTTGAGGGGCTTTCACCCAGCCCCTAGAGCCTGGCACTTTGAACTCGGACTTACAGCCTCCAATATTGTAATAGAATAAACTCCTGTTTGTTCAAGGCATCCCATTGGTGGTATTTTCTTGTCAGAGCAGCACTAGGTAACCAGAACAGTTATACTCCAGCAAAAACTCTGGAGGAAGGGTATTGTTAGAGACAGTTTCCCACTGAGGGTTCTGTTGACAAAACACTCAAAAGAAACACGTTCAATTCAGCACCGACAGAAATGGAATCATTCCCCAAGTTCTCTTAACTCATGTCCAATATGTTTGGTCCTCACATTTGTCAAAAATAGCTGCACCCATAGCTTTTCAATTTCTATACATGTCACAAAGTCATTCATTCATTCCCCGATTTTTTTAAGCCCCTACTCCCAAAAGAAGGAGCTCTGGTGGTGCAGTGGTTAAAACATTCGCTGCTAACCAAAAATTTGGCAATTCAAGCCCACAAGCTGCTCTGCAGGAGAAAGAGGAGACTGTCTGCTTCCATAAAAATTTATAGCCTCGGAAATCCTATGGAGCAGTTAGTTCTACTCTGTCCTACAGGGTTGCTGTGAGTCAGAATTGACTCAATGGCAGTAGGTTTCATTGGTTTAGTGTCAGAAGAATAAATCTGTCATGGAAGAAGTATAGACAGAATGTCCTTAGAAGTGAGAATGGTGGGTGTCATGTACTTTGGACATGTTATCAGAAGGGACATACATCTGGAGATATCATGAAGGATATCATGCTTGGTAACGTATAGGGTCAGCAAAAAAGACGAAGACTCTCAACAAGATGGACTGATACAGTGGCTGCAAGACTGGGCTCAAACATGGCAACCATTGTGAGGATGATGCAGGACCAGGCAGTATTTTGTTCTGTAGTGCATAGGTCAGAAGTAACAAGATGGTACCTAACAACAACTGTATTTAATCATTGTTTTAGATGTTGGAGATGAGCAGTGAACATGTGGGCAAGGTCCTTGTTATCATGGAGCTTACACACTTGTGAGAGAGAAAGATACAATAAACAAGCAAAGAAAGAAACAAGGTAATGCTCGATAAAGTTAAGTGGTAAAGGTGACATAGGCCAGGATGGATTTTTTTTTTTTTTTTTCAGGAAGACTGGTCAGGGAAGGTCTCTCTAAGGAAGTGATACTTGAGCCAAAGCCTGAATTGTTGCTTGTACACCAAGGGCACCCAAAGGTCTATGCTGGGTGTCTGGAAGCATCCAAAACAACCAAAGTGATGTATGGCAGTACTCATCCAAAACAAACTTTCTCCCTTTCCCAACAAGCAGAAGACGGCTTGAATCCAAGGGAAAATAATTTCCCAGCATCAGCAGAATCCAAGGTCTGCTCCAATCAAGTTGCTTTCCAAAAGCTATAAAGCTGAGGCGCCCAAACACCAGGACCCCAAGGATGGCCTGGCTATAGGCCAGAACCCAGAAGGTAGCAACCAGCCCACATGTGTGTTTCCATAACTATTTGTAAGCAAAAAGGAAGAATGCCAGTCCATGAGTTCTTTTTCTCTCCCATCATCCCTGGGGACCCACTGCCTAGGTCAGCTTAACATTAACACAAATCTGACCCTGGTCACCACAGACATGACTCCACGGTCCCAGGCTTGGTCCTGAGTTCTTCTGCTGGCCTCAACTCAGGAGGGGCAGGCTGGCCATCTGAATCCATGCTAAGAGCACACAGACATCCCCACGGTTGTTTGTTGTTGTTTTATTAGATCCAACTTACTTGGATTATTTATAGCATTGAAATCAATAAGAGTTGTTGTTGTTAGCTGCTGTGGTGGTACAATGGTTATAACCCTGGGCTGCAAACCAAAAGGTTGTCAGTTCAAAAATACCAGTCACTCCATGGGAGAAAGATGGGGTAGTCTGCTTCTGTAAAAAAGCCTTGGAAACTCTATGGGACAGTTCTACTCTGCCCCATAGGGTTGCTATGAGTCAGAATTGACTTGATGACAGTGGGTTGATAGCTGTCATCACTTTTTTCCCAGACTCGTGGTGACCCCACGCACAACAACAAAATGCTGTCCCATCCTGTGTCATCCCCATGATCAGTTGGGGATTAGACTATTGTAACACATAGGTTTTTCTCCGGCTAATTTTTGGAAGGAAATCTCTAGGCTTTTTTTCCTGCTCCATCTTAGTCTGGAGGCTCCACTGAAACCTGTTCAGCATCAGAACAACACACGAGCCGCCACTGTCAGACGAGTTGTGTCTACACATGAGGTACATTGGCTGGGAATCACACCCAGGTCTCCTTCAAGGATAGTGAAAATTCTACCGCTGAACCACCACTGCCTCTCAATAGGGAAGACAATTTAATTCAGAGGCCCCCAACTCATCAGTGGCTTGTTAAGTACTGCATCTCAGAGATGCATGTGCCTACAGGCACAGGTGGTAGCATCTACATCCCACTCCCCTAAAGCTCCCTCACATACCTTGAACCCTGAAGCCAGCACCCCACAGACCTCCCAAGCCAGCAGTAGGCATTCTCAGCAATGGCCTCCTAACACATACACATACACACTGTCAAACCTTCAACAAGGAAAAGCCAGGGATCTTAGATCTGAAAACCACTCCCATGGAACCCTCCAGGAAATAGCAGATTCATTTCACTTGGGCAACTGGATCTGGCCTGAGCAAGGCCTGCTTTGCTAGAATGGAAACTCCACTTAGCACTTTGCTAGGGTTCTTCTTCCAAAGCCATGGCTGTGCTTGCAGCATCTGTGCCAGTGACAGCGTCCGTCAGAGGACATTTCCTGTGCAGTCTGGCTTACTTTTGCCTTGGATCTGTAATCTTGTCTCCCACCTGATGTCTCCCTGGTGGACTGGTTTGGGTATTTATACAAATGCAGCCTTTGTGTCTGTCAGTAATGTCATGACTCTCAGCTATGGAAAGTCAAAAGGACTCACTCAAACCTTACAGCAATTTAAACCCAATCATGAATAAACTCTCTACTCCATGATGGTGAGTTTTGGGGTTTTTAGGTCCCTGGGTGGCACGAATGGTTGTGCTCAACTACCAACATGCAGGTTGGCAATTTGAAGCCACCAGGGGTACCTCAGTTGTTTGTATACCATGAGAATCTGTTTAAAGTAGAATTTTATCCCAGACATAGTTTCCAGTTTGAATCTGACGTATTTTACAAGGGAGGATTGCAGGAAACCATAAATAATCCCTAATTCCTACATTGAGTCTGCATATAATAAAGATTTTTTTTGCTGGGAAGGGTCCAGGAAGAAAGGTGGAATCTTACACCAACGTTTCCCTTCCTGTACCTATCATGAAATAAACAGAGATGCCCTTTTTCAGTTATTATTCGGGCTTATTTTATTTACAAAAAAAAAAACTCTTTGGGGGTTTAGGCATGTGGCTGGAATCCCAGGGCCCACTGCAAGCTTACCAGGAAGTGGTCAGGTTTTACCAGCAGGATCAGAGCGAAGGGTGACACAAGGCGTGTGGGAGCGCCCTGGAGGCGCCCCCTGTCCGAAGGTCTGGCCCGCTGGCCTCCTCGGCGGTCACCCCCCCGACACACACACCCTCCCCCCCCCCCCGCGGCCCTCAAACTGCAGAAGACTGGCCGAGTTGTTCGCGCCAAGATTTATGTGTGCAGCGCAGCCAAGCTGCTCACTTTCATCCTTGCCAGCTCCCAGCTCTGCCTGCTCTCTGGTCGCTGGGAAACACATCAGAAACCTGGCGGGGGAAGCCTCTGTTCTCCCAGGTTGAAAGAAACGACATCAATCTTTGCCGCTTTGAAAGGCTAGGCCCCACGTGACGATGCGCGTCTCCCTGGGCCCTCCTCAGCCCGGAAGGGCCCCTGCCAAGGCTGTACACACATAGCATGCATGGCCCAAGGTCCCCAGCTGCAGAATTCCTGGAGGGATCTCCAAGCGAAGATGCCCTTTCGCCCCTTGGCCCTTTTGCCTGATACCACCCAGCTGTCTCACACTGGGTTTGAAGAACACCTTGATTATTCGGGATTGCAAACGCACCAGGAGGAGAAAACAGTGAAAGGATTTGAGAAATGGGAAGGAGCTGCTTGCCTAAAGCTTCCCTGTCGAAGGCCCATCGAGGTGCCTGCAGTATTTTACGTCTTTTGACGTTTGTGCTAATGCAAGGCAAAGCCATTTTCCCATTTTACAGTGTGGGAAGAACTATGATAGGGAGGTTGAGACCTTTGACAGCTGAGCAAGAATTAGGTAGGTGTGACATATGGGCAGGGTATTGCAAAGTAAAGGACAAGTGCACACGTAAGAGGACTCTTGGAGGAATGGCAAATATATCCAGGGGTCTAAGGAGAGGTGAAAGAAGCTATGGTGGTGCAGTGCCTAAGGCACTTGACTACTACCATGAAGGTTGGCAGTTCAAACCCACAAACTGCTCCGCAGAAGAAAGATGGAGCAATCAACTTCCATAAAGATTTACCGCCTTGGAAACCCAGTGGGGATCACGATGAGTCGATATCGTCTCCATGGCAATGAGTTTGATTTTTTTTAAGGAGAGGTGAAGCTGGACTAAAGCAGGCTCTGGGTCCCTAAGTGTGGCAGTTTGTGCTAGACTACTAACTGAAGGTTAGGACTGGCAACATTTTGTTCTGTTACACATAAAGTTGCCAATGAGTCTGAGCTGATTTGACAGCAAACTAACAACAGCAATAACAAATCTTTCTTGGACTGATCCTTTTGTCAAATGAATTACCAGAAGATGTGTAAAAAGAAGGAGGTACCAATGGGTTGTCCAGGGCTACATCAAGGTGACATAAGTCCGGATTGTCTAGTCCCTGTGCATTTGGCCATGAGGTGACCCCTAACAACCTTAATGAGGCAGAGTGAAAAGTATCGTGGAGGCCATGAAAGTGAAGGTTAGGTTATAAAGAGTTGAGAAGTGGTGCTGGGAAGGGTAGAAAGAGAGATCAAGCATGCTGACCACTCTTTCTAGAAGCTTAACTGTGAAGTGAAGGAGGAATAGGACAGTGCCTGAAGGGTGGGTATGGGTATGTAGGGGTAGGGCCAAGGATGGCATGTTATTTTGTTTTGCCTTTGATAGAAAGAAGAAAAGAAAAAGAAATCCTGGAGCAAACATTAGTTGGTTCATAGTTGGGAGGAGTGATGGGATGGAAGGGGAAGCCAGTAGAAAAGATGAAAGATTGAGAGGAATTTGTACTGATTGCTAAAGGATGGATAATTGGATCCAGAGTGATGATGTTTGAATAAAAGGAGAGAAACCCCTCTTCCCCTGAAGTGGAAGAGAAAGACATGGGGTGGAAGGAAGGAAGGAAGCAGATCTTGCCAGTGAAATCAGAGGTTATTACCCACTGAGTGGGGGAAGGAAGTTAGAGGTATGTGGGTCCTGAGGAACGAGGTGGACTTTGCATGTACTACCAAGAAGCAGCAACGAGTACCATCTGGGATCGTAAAGAAGATATACCAGAAGCTGGAGGAGCCTAGCTGAGACTGGAGAAGACCCATTTGCAAGGCCCTATGGCCCGTTTGTGGGATTTTTCTCCATCAGTGGTGGCAGAGAAGGTGGATGATGAGATTGATCCAGGGTTAAAGTTTCTGGCTCTGGCTATACTCGAGGGGGCAGGAAAGTAGAACGATTGTTGTCATGGGAGGAAAAGATTGAAGTGAACCGTGGTGGTTTTAAAACATGTCCACAAATTCTTTAATATTTTTCCCTTCAAAAGATGTCATTTAATTCCCCATAATTTGAGTGTACCAGACGGAGGGACTCACTACTAAAGAATAGAATGTAGCAGAAGTGACAGAGTGTGACTTTGTATTCTAAGTCGTAAAAGACTTTGTGGCTTCCTCCTTGCTCTTTCTCTCTCTTGGATCACTCAGTCTGAGAGAAGCCAGTTGCCAGGGCATGATGGTTGGGCAGTTCTATGGAGAGGCCTAGTGAAAAGGAGAACTGAGGCCTCCTGCCCATAGCCACTGTGAATGAGCCATCTCATCATGAGCAGATCCACCAAATCCAGAGCCGTCAGATGACTGTGGCCCTGGCTGGTGTCTTCATTACAACCTCACAAGAGACCTGAGCCACTACTGCCTAGATAAGCCCACAGAAACTGTGCAAGATAATAAGTATTTGTTGTTTTAATCTGCTAAACTTTAGGGTACTTCGTTATGATCAGTACATGGTACATACACTGCCCAACTGTGGGAGCAAAGAAAGTGGCTAATGGGGCTGATCCAGAGTTAAGGTTTGAAAGGTAGGTTCTGGCAGGAGGCCAAGGGGCAGGAAGGTACAGTGACTGGTATCATGAGAAGAAAAGAATGAAGTGGGGCCAGAAAGCACTATGTCGATGAGAAGGAAATGGAAAAATCACAGCATTAGAAGGCTCCATGAAGTCAAGTAGCACATGGAGGAGTGAGGTAGAATGGATAGGCATAAAGAAGTTAGATTGTGGAGTTTTCTGTTTGAGAGAGAAACCTTTCTGTATAGATAAGGTTCAGACTGTGATGAAGGTTCAGGGGAGGTGAGGGTCCAAGGAGTTAAGGTTCATGGACAACAGAGCCAACCAGGACAATGGTGAAGCTTAGCTTGAGGAGAAAGACCTGCCTTCCAATGCAAAGGTCTAAACACATATGGGAGAGTGGTTCGAGGCCAATAGATGATAAAGATGAATTGGTAAAGGTGGCATCTCTGGGTGGCTTGAGGCTTCAGGGGGGTTTTCCAAAGGGTGGAGGCATAACAGCCTGGAAACAGCTAGGAGGAGCATTCAGAATGCTGGCCCTACCCTCTGGGCCCAATGAAGGAAGATAGTGAAGAACAAGGGGTCTTTGCTAAAAGGGCTATGGGGAACATGTCAACAGGGGACAGCAGGCTTCAGGAGGGCAAGTGGATTGTGGAGCAGGCTTTAGTCATTCCCCAATGCTGAATCCCACTATATACTGGACACTCGGAACACCTACATGCAGAGGTGGTCATTGTCTAGTGGAGAAACAAACATCAAAAGGAGAAAACCCCTTGGAGGGAACTGCATTTCAGAAAAACAAAGTCCTGCTTGCCCCTCTCCCATTCTCCTTTCAGTTCTTGTATCACCTCTGTGCTTTGCTGGGGCAAGGGTATTCCTTTCATCACTGTTTGTTCCCATCTTCTAATGCTCTTGATCTATTCCTACACCCAGTGTTTCTTTATTCACTGAGTGTTCCCTGGGTGTACTGAATGATCCTGATCAGCTCTTCTGTGATCTCCATCACCCTTGCTTTTCCTTCTCATGTCCTCACCCTCTTTTCCTGGGTATTGCTGTGTTCTCCAGGCATGGATCTTCCTGCTCAGGGTCCCTGCTACTCTGAGTTACCACATCTGACCTAGAATCACACCTCTCTCTGGGCCTGGCTTGTCTGCTAGATACTCTCAGCACTGATTGTTGTTAGCTGCTATTGAGTCAGCTCTGACTCATGATGACCCTCATGTCCAATAGAGCATTGCCTGGTCCTGCATCATCTTCATGATCATTGGTGTGTTCAAGTACATAGCTGTGGTCACTGCATATTTGAGTGTTTTCCAACTAGGTTGTTTCACTTCATAGCACTATATCAGACAGTACAGTCATGTGATGCATAACATCCATTTGGGCAAAGTCAGACCACAGGTACATATGTGGTCCCAACCCTAAAAAACCTATTATATTAAAAATTCAAGGTATATATAATGGTTCATAATAACAAACAGGCACTACTTTGTGACATGTGTCAAAACATTATTATTATTACTGTTTATTATGTTAGAGATGTTTTAGTATATGTGGAAATGTTTCTTTAATTTTTTTTATGCATAGAAAGGTACACTATATACTATTTACTAAGAAAAACATTTGAATAACTGATGTAGATATGAACCACACCTAACTGTTCTAACTTATGTACAAATTTGAGTTACAGACAGACTTAGAAAAGGAATTTGTTTGTAAACCAGAGACTGATTGGATATAATATGGTGTTCACATAACGTCCTATTTCACAGCTTATATCATGGACTTTAAACAATGATGACTGTATTCTGTTGTGATCCATGGGGTTTTCGTGGGCTAATTTTCAGAAGTAAATTTCTAGGTTTTTCATCCTAATCTGTCTTAATCAGAAAGTTTTCCTGAAATCTGTCTATGATGGGTGACCCTGCTGATATTTGAAATACCGGTGGCATAACTTCCAGCATCCTAGCAACACACAAACCACCATAGTAGGACAAACTGAAGGTGAGTGATGGCCTCTGCACTTGCTGTTGTTATTAGATGCCATTGAGTCAGTTCTGACTCATAGTGACCCTGTGTACGACAGAATGAAACACTACCTGGTCCTTTTCCATCCTTACAATCGTTGCCATGTTTGAGCCATTGTTGCAGCCACTGTGTTAGTCCACCTTATTGAGGCTAATCCTCTTTACTGTTGACCATCTACTTTACAAAGCATGACGTCCTTCTCCAGGGACTGGTCCCTCCTGATAGCATGTTTGAAGTACATAAGATGAAATCTCACAATTTTCACTTCTAAGGAGTGCTCTGGATGTACTTCTTACAAAACAGATTTGTTTGTTCTCCTGCCAGTCCATAGGCTATTCAATTTCTTCAAAAATGTCGTTGTTGGTAGGTGCTGTTGACTCATCTCCAACTCATAGTGACCTCACATACAGCAGAGCAAAACAGTGCCTGGTCCTGTGCCAGCCCCACAATCTTTACTATACCTAAGCCCTTCGTGGCAGCCACTGTGTCAATACATCTCGTTGAGGGCCTTGCCCTTTTTCATTGTCCCTGCACTTTGCCAAGCATGATATCCTTCTCCAGGGAATGGTCCCTTCTGACAATATGACCAAAGTAGGTGAGATGAATTCTGGCCATTCTTGCTTCCCAGGGGCATTCTGGCTGCATATCTTCCAGGACAGATTTGTTAGTCCTTTTAACCAGTCCATGGTACTTTCAGCATTCTTCACCAACACCACAACTCAAAAGCATCAACTCTTCTTCGGTCCTCTTTTTTCATTGTACAGCTCTCACATGCATATGAGCCAATCGAAAATACCATGGCTTGTGTCAGGCATACCCTAGTCTTCAAGGAAACATCTTTGCTCTTCAGCACTTGAAAGAGGTCCTTTGCAGCCTATTTGCCCAATGCTATACAGCATCTGATATCTTGACTGCTGTTTCCATTGGGTTGATTGTAGAACCAAGTAATACAAAGTCTTTGACAACTTCAATCTTTTCTCCATTTATCGCAATGCTGTTTATTGGTCCCATTGTGAGGATTTTTGTTTTCTTTGTATTGAGGTGCAATCCATGCTGCAGACTGTAGTCTTCAATCTTCATTAGTAAGTGTTTCATGTCATCCTCACTTTCAGCAAGCAAAGTTGTGTCATCTGCATAACGCAGGTTGTTAATGATTCTTCCTCCAATCGTGATGCCACGTTCTTCTTCGTATATGTTCCAGCTTCTCGTATTATTTGTTCAGCATACAGATTGAATAAGTATGGTAAAAGGATACAACTCTGACACACTCCCTTCTTGATTTTAAACCATGTAGTGTCCCCTTGTTCTGTTTGAACAACATCCTCCTGGGCTATGTACAAGTTCCCATGAACACAACTAAGTGTTATGGAATTCTAGTTCTTCTCAATGTTATCCATAATTTGTTATGATCTACACACTAAAATGCCTTTGCATAGTCATTAAAACACAAATAGACATCTTTCTGGTATTCTCTGCTTTGAGCCAAGATCCATCTGACATCATAATGATATCCCTCATTCTATATCCTCTTCTGAATCCAGTTTGCATTTCTGGAAGTTCTCTGCCAATATACTGCTGTAACAGTGTGATAATTGGAGTTGTGTATCAACTTAGCTAGACCACAATTCTGAGTGGTTTAAGCAGTTATGATGTGGGTTATTCCCATAATGAGATTGGATGTATATGTTTTGAGCAGCCAATCCATTGAAAGGGAGTTTCCTTAGAGGTGTGGCCTGATTCCAATATATTTATGGATATCCTAGGAAAAAGAGCCACTCTTCTATGGATCAGGATCCCTTCGTGCTGCCTACAACTGTCCGTGAGTGAACAATCCACCATTCGGCCTGGAGATCTTGGATCCATCATTCATTGGAGTCAACAGCCAGCATACTGCCTGCCAACCTTGAGCTCATTAGCCCCTGCAGCTGCCTGAGTCAGGAAAAGCCTCCATCTTGACGTTTGATCCAAGAACTTG
>NW_006921592.1:27237035-27238060 GCF_000298275.1 Orycteropus afer afer
AAAAGCATCAACTCTTCTTCAGTCTTCCTTATTCATTGTCCAGCTCTCACATGCATATGAGGTAATTGGAAATATCATGGCCTGTGTCAGGCGCACCTTAGTCCTCAAGGAGACATCCTTGCTCCTCAGCACTTGAAAGAGTTCCTTCACAGCTGACCTACCCAGTGCTACACATCGTCTAATGTCCTGATTGCTGCTTCCATTGGCCTTGATTGTAGAACTAAGCAACGTGTATAGCTGCCATTTATGTTGTTGAACAAAGTTATTTACAATGAATAAGTAGTTGTCCTGCAAAATTCTATCATGTGATCTCTAGCATTATTTCTATCTCCAAGGCCAAATTTTCCAACTACCGGTTTTGTTTCCAACTTTTGCATTCCAGTCACCAGTGATAATCAGCACATCTTGATTGCATGTTTGGTCAATTTCAGACTGCAGAAGTTGGTAAGAATCTTCAATTTCCTCATCTTTGGATTTGGTGGTTGGTGCATAAATTTGAATAATAGTGGTATTAACTGGCTTTCCTTGCAGCCATATGGATATTATTCTCTCACTGACAGCATTGTAGTTCAGGATAGATCTTAAAACATTCTTTGTGACGATGAATACCATGCCAGTCCTCTTGAATTTGTCATTCCCGCTATAGTAGATCATATGGTTGTCTGATTCTAAATGGCTAAAACCAGTCCATTTCAGCTCACTAATGCCTAGGATGTCAATCTTTATGCTTTCCATTTCATTTTGGACAACTTCCAATTTTCCTAGATTCATACTATGTACATTCCCTGTTCCGATTATCAATGGATTTTTCCAGCTGTTTCTTCTCGTATTGAGTAGTGCCACTTCAGCAAATAACTTACTGCTGTGAAGTCGGATCTGACTCATAGTGACCCCTCCTTGGGTTTCCAAGGTGGTATCACTATGGAAATAGATTGCCCAACCTTCCTTCCAAGGAGTGGCTGGTGGATTTGAACCACCAGCCTTCTGGTTGGCAGTCAAACGCCTTAGGCACTATACCGTCAGAG
>NW_006921592.1:27238805-27246049 GCF_000298275.1 Orycteropus afer afer
CCCCAGTACAGTATGTCATTTAATTTCTTAATTACTGTTTCCATGGACATTGATTGTGGGTATAAGTAAAATAGAACCCTTGACAATTTCAATCTTCTTTCTCTCTATCATGATGTTGCTTAGTAAGGATTTTTATGTTGAGATATAAACCACACTGAAGGCTGTAGTCTTTCATCTTCATCACTGAATACTTAAGACTTCTTCACTTTCAGCAAGCAAGGTTGTGTCATCTGCATATCACAGGTTGTTAATGAGTCTTCCTCTCGACCAGATTCTTGATATAGTTCAGGTTCTCAGATTTTTTTTTTTCAGTATACAGATTGAGTAAGTATGGTGAAAGAATACAACCCTGACACACAACTTTTCTGATTTTAAACCATTCTGTATCCATTTGCTCTGTTTGAATGACTGCCTTTTGATTTATGTACAGGTTCTGCATGAGCACAATTAAGTGTTTTGGAATTCCCATTCTTTGCAATGCAATCTTTTCTATAAGATTAATGCTTTTGCTTAGTCAATAAAACACAGATAAACATCTTTCTGGTACTCTCTGCTTTCAACCAAGATCCATAGTAATGATATCCTTCATTCCAAGTCCTCTCCTGAATTTGGCTTGAATTTCTGGCAGTTCTCTGTTGATAGACTGCTGCAATTGTTTTCTTTAATTATCTTCAGCAAAATTGTACTTGTGTGTGATATTAATGATATTATTAGATAATATCTATATTCTGTTGGACCATTTCTTGGAATGGGCACAAATATGGATCTTTTCCAGTAGGATGGTCACGTAGCTGTCTTCCAAATTTCTTGGTATAGATGAGTGAGGGCTTCCAGAGTTGCATCTGTTTCTTGGAACATCTCTATTTGTATTTTGTCAATTCCTGGAGCCTTGTTTTTCACGAATGCCTTCAGTGCAGCTTGGACTTCTGCCTTCAATACCATCAGTTCTTGATCGCATGCTACCTCCTGAAGTGGTTGAATATTGACCAATTATTTTTGGCACAGTGACTATTCCTTTTATCTTCTTTTTATGCTTCCTGTTTCATTCAATATTTTTACCATAGAATCCTTCTATATTGCAACTTTAAACTTGAATTTTTTTCATCAGTTCTTTCAGCTTGAGAAATACTATGTTCTTCCTTTTGGTCTTCTAACCCCAGGTCTTTGAACATTTCATTGTCTTTGAACATTTCAACTTTGTCTTCCTGAGCCACCCTCTTAAATCTTCTGTTCACCTCTTTTACTTCATGATTTCTTCTATTCACTTTAACTACATTTTGGTCTTTTCTTTCTTGCCTGTCTTGTTAATGATCTTTCTTTATATATGATGTCCTTGATATCTTCCCACAACTCGTCTGGCCATTAGTGTTCAATGCATCAAATCTACTCCAAAGACAGCCTCTAAATTCAGATAGTCTATATTCAAGGTATACTTTTGCTTTCATGGACTTGTTTTTAATTTTCTTCAGCTTCAACTTGAAATTGCATGTGAGCTATTGATGGTCTTTTCTACAGTTGGCCCTGGCCTTGTTCTGAATGATGTTATAATGAGCTTCTCCATCATGTCTGCACAGATGCAGTCAATTTGATTCCTGTGTATTCCATCCAGCAAGGGTTCATATGTTTAGTTTCTATTTATGTGTTGAAAAAAAGTATTTGCAATAAATAACTCGTTGGTTTTACAAAATTCTATCATGCAATCTCTGGCCTAGTTTTTACACCAAGGCCATATTTTCCAGCTACCAGTCCTTTTTCTTTGTTTCTAACTTTCACATTCCAATCACCAGTAATTGTCCATGCATCTTGATTGAATGTTTGATCAAGTTCAGACTGCAGATGTTAGTAAAACTTGGCAATTTCTTCATCCTTGGCTTTAGTGGTTGGTGCTTAAATTGAATAATAGTTGAATTGATTGGTCTTCCTTATGTTATTGTTATGTAGCGTCGAGTCGGACCCGACTCATAGTGACCCCTCCTTGGGTTTCCAAGGCAGTATCACTACGGAAGTAGATTGCCCCATCTTCCTTTTGAGGAGTAGCTGGTGGGTTTGAACCACCAGCCTTCTGGTTAGCAGTCAAATGCCTTAGCCACTGTGCTACCAGAGCTCCCGGTCTTCCTTATAGGCATATGGATGTTATTCTATTACTGACAGCATTGTACTTCAGGATTGGTCTTGAAATATTCTTTTTGATGATGAATATGATGGCATTCTACTTCAATTTGTCATTCTCAGCATAGTAGACCATATGATTGTCTGATTCAAACTGGCCAATGTCAGTCCATTTCAGCTACCTGAATACCTAGGTAGCTAATGCCTAGGATATCAATCTATGTGTTCCATTTCATTTTTGATGATTTCCAATTTTCCTAGGTTCATACTTCATACATTCTACATTCTGATTATTAATACATGTTTACAGCTGTTTCTTCTCATTTTGATTCATGCCATAGCAGCAAATGAAGGTCCCAAAAACTTTACTCCAACTCTACTTTGAAGAGATAGCTCTTCCCCAGTTGTGTTTTGAATTCCTTCCAACCTGAGGGGCTGATCTTCTGACACTCTTTCAGACATTATTTCACTGATATTCATAAGGCCAATTTTTTTTTTTTTTTTTTTTTTTTAGAAGTAGATCTTCTGGTCCTCCTTCCTCATCTGTCTTAGTCTGGAAGCTCCACTAAAACCTGTCAACTATGGGTATCCCTGCTGGTATTTGAAATACCAGTGGCATAACTTCCAGGATCACAACAACATGTGAGCCACCACAGTATGACAGAGTGACAGACAGTGCTGGTAATTTCCCAGGAATTTCTGCAGTCCTTCCTGTGAATAAATTCTCATCAAGTCCTTATCCACCAATTCCAAGCAAATCTGAATCCCAGAAAGGGGCTGAGCTCATGGCTAACCTGTGGGCCCCACTAGATCTCTGTCCATTTATCCTGAAATTTTAGTATCTATCTATATCATTGAATTTACTAAGATTTCCAAGCCCAGGCTTTTGTGCCACATCAAATCATTTTGAAAGGACAATGACAACTCTTCAGGTGGCCTTTCCCTCTCCCCTTCTTTCTCCTCACATACGCATTTGTGTTCCACAGCCACTTCACAACCACTTGGTGAAGTGAAGTGACACTCCAACTTGGTGAAGCATTTGCAGAGAAACAAGTACTACAAAATGACAAAGCTAGAAACACCCTCTTTAAAAAAAAAAAAAAATTTTTTTTTTTAGAAGTAAAAGGACAGGCTCATAATGCCCTTGGACTTCAGCTCTTATCCTTCTGCGTTTGTAGTTGTTTAATGTTGAAACAAGTCAACTCAAAGCTGTATAATAAATGAATTCCAGCTTGAGTCTTAGCAGGATTTGTTTTGCTTCAGGGAAGTTGTTTATGCTAAGGGGTCCCCCTTCTGCATAGCTCAATTTAGATTATACAGAGTCTTGTCCATCATCTGGATGCTGCTGTAAACAAGATAATCTTTGTCTACCAGGAATGAGCCCAATGCCAATAACTTTAAATAAACACAAGCACCAGTTTTGTTTTTACATTGTCTGAGGTAACCACTGGCAAGAGTTTTTAATGGCGCCATCTGCCCTTCCCTGGCTAAGGTAGTGTCGGCTTTCTGGGCTGACCTTGTTTGCAGAGACTAACTAGGGGAAAAGATTTCATACTTAGCAGATGAGTGCTAGACCCTGGGCTGCGTTCTTTGTGTGGTTTTGGCATTTTCTAATTCCACCAAGTTAACATTACCTCTTTTGTGCTAGATGAAGCTGGCAGGGCTTGGGGGAAGACTTTAGAAATATAAAGTGAAATCATGAACTCAAGCTATCAATGCCTTCAATGGCAAGACTATAGGTATAAGTGGGCTCCAAGGATGATATTATTAATGGGGATATGAGTCAGCTCTATGGAAGAATTGGTGCACTGAATTGCATTCCATGTGGAAAATATATAGAATTTTGTAGAAGTCTGAGTGTCTGTTACACTTCTAAACCAAGCAACCAGAGAGACATGCAACTCTTGAAACAGTGATAAATTATCTCTGTGGAGGAATGAAGATAAAACCAATCTTTCCCTACTAAGGAAGTGAGAACTACATAGTGTGTGATTTACACTCCCATCTCCATTCAGGAACAGACTAAAAATGTCTTTTTTGCAGTAACAA
This sequence comes from Orycteropus afer afer, assembly GCF_000298275.1. Classification (NCBI taxonomy): domain Eukaryota; kingdom Metazoa; phylum Chordata; class Mammalia; order Tubulidentata; family Orycteropodidae; genus Orycteropus; species Orycteropus afer. Next base: position 27,242,964 of record NW_006921592.1, read on the forward strand.
CTATTTGTTTAATATTCTAGGCTTCAAGTGCCAGACATAAGACATCGGTTTCTAAGAGGCAACTTACAGAATTTTATTCTGGTGAGGGACTGTGATGGGGAGGTGGGGAGAGAGTCTGAACATTCCATGTGAAAAAACACAATAGGAGGGAAGCACTTTGTGATCCCGTGTTTGAGAATATTGGGGAAAAAAAGTTACCTTTGCGTTGATTCTGACACATGGGAACTTCATGTGTGTCAGAGTAGAACTGTGCTTCGTAGGGTTTTTAATGGCTGATTTCTTGGAAGCAGATTGTCAGGGCTTTCATTCTAGGCACCTCTGGGTGGACTCGAATTACCAGCCTTTTAGTTAGCAGGTGAGCATATTTGCACTGCACAGAACTTCCTTGAGATTATTAGGAGTTTAAAAATTTCTCATGTCTGATCTTAATTCCCAAATTACAGTGACCAAAAAGTACTTTAACAATCAAAGAATCAGAACAAAGCAAAAACCCAGCCCATTCTATAATTGTATACTTTATGTTGATTTAGTTTCATTTCTTGCAAAAGAAGTGAGACATTCGACCAATTTTCAGACATAGTTTAGACTGTAGGAATGATAGGCAAGGGGGATCCAGGTGGAAGTGAAGGCTGTAGGCTCTGGAACCAGAGTGGGAAGGTATAAAGCTTGGCTTTGCCTCTTCCTGTCTGTGTGAACTCAGGCAAATTGTTTAATGTATGTGCCTCAGTTTCCTCTTCTGTGTGATAGCAGAAATAATAGCACTTAGTTCATGGGACAACTGAGAGAATTAAATTAACTTTAGTTCGGCACATTGTCAGCCATTATTGTACTTCTCTGATGGACCCCTTCTTTACTATAATAATGTGTTTATGTATAATGTGAACTCATAGTAGATGCTCAGAATAGACAGATCTAATAGAACAGCTGTGTCTGTGAGGTTCAGTTGCAGACAGCAGTAAGGCTTAATTAAGCAAAATGACTTCAAGAATCAATGGGAGGGATGGGGAGTGGGGGGAACAAAGCTACACTAGGTTGAGCTTTTAGCATGCTCCTCAGAGCTACACTGCAAAACCAGGCCACAAAGGAGCTGCTGCCTCTTCTATAAGCAAAAATGGCCACTACTCCTGCTGGCTCCAGAGATTGCACATGCTGCTAAGATTCACCCCAGCTAAGAGAAAAGCCCTTATGGCTTCCTGGTATCTGTGAGCTTAACCAGAAACCGCAGACCTTGACTGCTTCACTCTCGTCTTCCAAATGTCACAGATGTACCTGATCAGCCAACTCTAAAACTCACACCAAAAGGTCAGGTACAAGAGAGTTTGGTAAAATTGTTTAGCATTCCAGCCTCTCTAGATTGGGCTGAGCCCTTCCTACCATAACTACCACAAACTCAAAACAAAAAAAAAACAAACTCACTGCCACGGAGTCGATTCAACTCATAGTGACCCCTCCTTGGCTTTCCAAGGCAGTATCTCTATGGAAGTAGATTGCCCAGTCTTTCTTCCAAGGAGTGGCTGGTGGGTTTGACTGCCAGGCTTCTGGTTAGCCGTCAAATGCCTTAGGCACTATGCCACCAGAGCTCCTATAATTACCACAGCTGTCATGAAATAAACAGCTAAGGGTAGGGAGAAGTGGAATGGGCCTCATTTTCCCTTCTTTCTTTCTGCCCTCATTGTCTTGGATTTTTCAGGCATCTGAGGCCATAGATGAATCCCAATGTGATATGAGAAGGTTCCAGGAATTTCTAACTCAAACACTCACTGCCGTCAAGTCGGATCCAACTCATAGCGACCCCTCCTTGGGTTTCTGAGGCACTATCACTACGGAAGTAGATTGCCCAATCTTCCTTCTGAGGAGTGACTGGTGGGTTTGAACTGCCAGACTTTTGGTTAGTAGTCAAATGCCATAGGCACTACGCCACCAGAGCTCCTAGGAAATTCTAGGAGAGAGGAGAAATGGAAAATGTGACTGACTGGAGACAAAGCAGATTATTACTAGACATCTAGAAATATTTTTTAAAAAATCCAAACTCACTGCCATTAAGTAGATTCTGACTCATGCTGCCCCCTGTTAGGTTTCCAAGGTGGTAAATCTTTACAGTAGATTGCCCCATCTTCCTTCCTAGAGCAGCTGGTGGTTTTGAACCACAGACAAAAGGTAAATACATTTTTTGATGATCAAAAAATCCACAGAGACTTCTGTTGTTCAGCTAAAGTCACTTGTCTACATTGGTAGGATTCTGTCTGAAAATCACTTTATTCTTACTGCTAAAAATGAAACAACAGAAGGAAATATAACAAAATATAACCACTGTTTATTTCTGGGTTTTGAGAATGACAAGATTATTATTTTGTCCCTTAGATATTTCTTTATGTATCCATCAATATTTATATATTACTTTTATTTTCTGTAAAAATCCAGTATCTATATTTTAAAGCCAATCAACCAAAGCTTTCTGCCTTCATTCCTTTCTTCTTCTTCTTTCAAATCCTTTTAATCATTCTGGAATTTGTTGATATTTCAAAAGGCTTCATCAGTAGGTAAATGTTTACGTGTGTAACTAATAAGCCTTTGTTGTTGTCTTGCACCATAAAGTCAATTCCAGCTCCTGGTGACCCATGTTTTATAGAGTAGAACTACTTTGCAGGGCTTTTGTGGCTGTAATCATGGAAGCAGATCACCATGCCTTTTCTTACATGGTGCTGCAGCTTGGATTTGAACCACTAACCTTCAGTTTACCAGCTGAGCACAAACTATTTGTACCACACAGGTACCTAATTGACCCTTAGGCATTTTCAAAGTATAGTAAACACACAGCTTTCAAATTAAATTCATCTGCTTGTCAATGGCTGGATTCCATCCCATCTCTTGAGTAAATTTGCCTATCACCATCTTGAAACTAAATGCAGACTTGGAAGCTATTTTAAAGTTGCTTCTGGTTTAACTTGTTTTCCTAAAAATGAAGAGAACACCAAAAACAAAAAAACTGATTGTATTAAAGATTACAGTCATCTCTGGTAGCATAGTGCCTAAGGCACTTGACTGCTAACCAGAAGGCTGGTGGTTCAAATCCACCAGCCACTCCT
>NW_006921592.1:27247044-27248183 GCF_000298275.1 Orycteropus afer afer
CGACAGCAAATAACAACTACATAACAACAGTTGCTGTGTGTATGATGTTGTGAAGGTGTGTGTTGATGTGAATATCTGATTCAAAGCAGTGTTTCCTGTAAGACCAAGAAAGTTTCATTTTATCAACTTTTTTTTTTCCAAGAGAACATTTAGCACATTCAAAATGATCACATGGAAAACAAATTATCTTCATATGATAATCACTTTACTATTGTTTTTTCCTATTTTTCTGCCTACTTCTGATGTAGTAAGCAGAATAATGACTTCCTGAAAACATCCTAATCCTTGGAGCCTGTGAATATGTTACCTCACATGGGCTCATAAGGATGTTGTAATAATGGTGGCATGGCAGAGAACCCTGATTTCCATTAACCTCATTGGGTGAGGAAAGGCCATATAAAAGTGATTCATTAAGCTGCAGTTGCTCATCAATAGACCTTAAAATAGGGAGATTATCCTGGGTTATCTGGGTATGCCCAATATAAGCACCCATACCAACCAAATCCACTGCCATCAAGTCGATTTCAACTCATAGTGACCCTATAGGACAGAGTAGAACTGCCCCATATGGTTTCCAAGGCTGTAAATCTTTATAGAAGTAGACTGCCTCATCTCTTTTCCACAGAGTGGCTGGTAGGTTCAAACCACTGACCTTTCGTTAGCAGCTAAATGCTTTAACCACTGCACCACCAGAGCTCTCAATGTAATTAATTACAGAGGTCCTTAAAAGGAGAAGAGTGAGACAGAAGAGATCAGAGTGATGCAATAGAAAAGGGACTGGACCCATCATTGCTTCCTTGAAGATGGAGGAAGAGGCCATAGAACAAAGAATGCAGGTAGCCTCCAGAAACTAGAAAAAGTTCTGGAGCTTCCAGAAATTAACACACTTCTGCTGACACCTTAAGTTTAGTCTAGTGACAATACTAACCTATAGGATTGTTGTTGTTGTTGTTGTTATGTGCCATCGAGTTGGACCCAACTCATAGCAACCCCTCCTTGGGTTTCCGAGGCGGTATCACTATGAAAGTAGATTACCCAACTTTCCTTCTGAGGAGTGGCTGGTGGGTTTGAACTGCCAGCCTTCTGGTTAGCAGTCAAGTGCCTTAGGCACTACGCTACCAGAGCTCCCATATATATAA
>NW_006921592.1:27249023-27252147 GCF_000298275.1 Orycteropus afer afer
GGGATATAATCAAGGTCATATTTTGGCTCTTGTGCACTTGTTTTAATTTTCTTCAGCTTCAGCTCAAACTTGCATATGAGCAATTGATGGTCTGTTCCACAGGCAGTTCCTGGCCTTGTTCCTGAAAATATCGAGTTTCTCCATCTTCTCTTTCCATAGATGTAGTCGATCTGACTCCTCTGTATTCCATCTGGCGAGGTCTATGTATATAGCTGCCCTTTATCTTGTTGCAAAAAGGTATTTGCAATGAATAAGTTGTTAGTCTTGCAAAATTCTATTATATGATCTCTGGTATCATTTCTACCAAGGCCATGTTTTCTGACTACTGATGATTCTTCTTTGTTTCCAACTGTTGCCTCCACTTGTCTGTCAATTTGTCATATTGTGGTGGCTTGTGTATTGCAGTGAGGCTGGAGGCTATGCCACCAGATTTCAAATAGCAGCAGGGTCACTCATGGTGGATAGGTTTCAGTGCAGCTTCCAGACTAAGACACACTGGGCCATCCACTTCTGAAAAACTTGGCCAGTGAAAATCTTATGAATAACAGTGAAACACTGTCTGATATATTTGAGAGCTGATAATCCCCAAATCCCACTTACCCTTTGTCTTATTGACATAGACTCAAATGCCTACAAGACCAGGCAGATAATTTCCATAAGCAGAGAAGCAGGTGGTGTCTGTGGTGAACTGAAGAATACCTATCCCTTTAAAGTAGGCAGTTGTTACTGAGCTGGGTGGTACAAATGGTTAATGTACTCATGGCTAACCAAAAGATTGGCGGTTTAAGTCTCTCCAGAGGTACCTCAAAAGAAAGACCTGGCGATCTACTTTCAAAAAAATTAGTCATTGAAAACACTATGGAGTATAGTTCTACTCTGATACACATGGGGCTGCAATATGTTAGAACCGACTTGACAGAAACTGATTTGTTTTTTCATTCAGCTTTTATGAATCATGGCCAAGCGGAGTTGGCCCACTGTTGACAGGTCTTCCAGGTTTAAAATGTTGACAATTAACTCAATTTGAACACACACACCCCCTCTGTGTGGGTCAAAGGAAACCCCTCTATATTCCACATGGGGGCCTGTAGGCTACCAATCTGCAACCTCAATACTATCTCTAAGGCTGGGAATGACATGTCCTCACCGAGGACCCCAAGAGGCAGAAAGACCATAGACCAGGATAACCTGCCACTGTGTTTGGCTTTTCATCAAGGAATCCTCCCCTGTAGCACAACCAGAAGAAACCTGTTGGCAGCATGATCCATATCCCCCACATTCCTCATGTTTTTCAAAGCTCATATAGGGTGCACATCCCTTTGTCACCAGAGAATATATCATAGGTCAAGATATGAGAAAGAAAGAAGGATGAAGGGATCCATCTGTGATAGTTGGAGCTGTGTGTCAACTTGGCTGGACCACAATTCTGTATAGTTTAAGCAATTGTAATGTAGGTTGTTCCCATGATAGGATCAGATGTATATGTTTTTAGCAGCTGATCTATTGAAAGGGAGTTTCCCTAGGGGTGTGGCCTGCTTCCAGTATATTTATGGACATCCTGGGAAAAGAAACATTCTTCTGTGGATTGAGATTCTGTTGTGCTGCCTACAGCAGTCCATTAGCAAACAATCCACCATTCAGCCTAGAAATCTTGGATTCGTCATTTGTTGGAGTCAATAGCCAGTACACTGCCTCCCAACCTTGAGCTTGTCAGCCCCTGCAGCTGTGTGAGTCAGGAAAAGCCTCCATCTTGACATTTGATCCAAGAACTTGGGACTTGCCAGCTTCTATAAGTGTGTGAGCCATTTTCCTAAAATAAATTTCTCTTTCTCTCTCTCTCTCTCTAAGCTTTACTGGTTTTGCTTCTCTAGAGAACCCAGTCTAACACACTATCCACACAACAAATATTAGTGCAAACCTCCTGCAGTTCATGCGCTGCTCTCACAAATTCTTGGGATGGTAAATCAGGTGCAATATGAGGAAGGAAAGTCAGGGAGGTCATGAAAAGTAACAGGTTTATTATACTCGCAGGTCCTAGAAACAGGAAGGCAGGGCCATACATAGGGTTGTACCCTGGGACAATGTGACAACGAACTAGAATTATAGGAAAGAGCTTATGTGTGACAAACAGGGTGAGGTTAGCTAGGTTTCACAGGCTTCCTGGGAATTCAGTATTTTGAATAATTCTGCAGGCTTAGGAGCCATAGAGGCTGCCCCAAGTTATTGACTACATAGCCTTGAGGAGATTAGAAGGAATGTATAGTGGCTCAGAAGTATGAGGGCTTAATAAGTGGAGTAGTTGGAGAGTGGACTTAATCAACTGTTGAAAGTGAGCAATAGACTAGCCTTCAGCTAGGGGCCTCAAAACTGTATTAAGACACCAGTTTAATAAACTAGCATTATATGAACCAGCAAAAGGTCTGATGTACAAGAGAATATTTAAGACAAGAAGGGACACACTGCACTAAGGGCAAGTCACTGAGAGCTGAGGCTATGAGGGCCACAGCTTCATGAAAGGGAGGCCACACCAGGTTCTGGGGAAGAGCGTTGGGAAGGTGCTGGGCTTGAAAATGTTTTAACAAGCCCAGGGTATAAGGGTCTAGATTGCTTATAAGTGGTGGCCTACTCAGGTTGGAGGGAGATGGGGTAGACATGTTTCTGTGTCTACTTGTGGAGGCTTTATGACTACCCTTAGAACCTGTAGACATTGTCTTAGTTACTAAGGGCTGTCATAGCAGAAGTATCACATGTGAGTGACTTTAAATAACAGACATTTTCTCACAGTTTTGGAGGCCATGTTGATCCCTTCTCTGGGCCTCTCCTCCAGTTTCTGGTGACTGCTCTCAATCTTTGGCATTCCTTGGCATCTATCTTCCCAGGGTGTGTTACTGTGTCTATTCTGCTCTTTTTATAACTCAGAACTTATTAGGATTAGGACCCACCCTACTCATGTATGACCTAATTAACAGACCAAAGAAAACACTTATTTCCAAGTGGAGTCATATTTACAGATACCAGTAAACCAGTGCTGGACAATGAATAAGGAAGACCAAAGAAGAATGGTTGCATTTGAATTGTTCTGTTGGTAAAGAATACTGAAATACTGTGGACTGCCAGAAGAACA
>NW_006921592.1:27253422-27260536 GCF_000298275.1 Orycteropus afer afer
GATTATCTCTGGAAATAGCTGGTGACTTTGGGAAAATTACTGAATGTTTTGATGCTCTCATCCTTAGTGTGTTATTTCAATGCACACCTTATTAGATTACTATAAGGGTTAAATGCTGCATTTGTAAAATGCCTGTTACCTGCTTTTCTATGGAAAGAGCAGAGGGTCAGGAATGTAACATTCATGGCATGGAATCCAACTGTTCATTCATAGCAAAGTCACTCAATTTTCCTGAATCTCTATTTCCTTATCCACTAAATTAGACTATAGTTTTCACCTAACTTAGTGTTTAAGAGAATCGGAGAAAATATAAGCTATAGGCCTAGGAACACAAGACCAATACCAGTTGCCACTGAGTCAATTCTGATTTACGGGGATCCTACTGCTAACCAGAAGGCTGGCGGTTCAAACCCACCAGCCACTCCTCGGAAGGAAGGTTGGGCATTCCTACTTCCGTAGTGATACTGCCTTGGAAACCCAAGGAGGGGTCGCTATGAGTCGGGGCCAACTCGATGGCAAATAACAACAACAACAACAATATGTGTATCCAGAGGAGTTCTGGTGGCATAGTGCCTAAGGCATTTGACTGCTGACCAGAAGGCTGGTGGTTCAAACCCACCAACCACTCCTCAGAAGGAAGGTTGGGCAATCTACTTCCATAGAGATATCACCTCAGAAACCCAAGGAGGGGTCACTACGAGTCGCGTCCGACTCAAGAGCAAATAACAACAACAATGTGTATCCAGAGTAAACCTGTGCTGCACAGGGTTTTCAATGGCTTTTTTTTTTTTTTTTTTTGGAAGCCAATCACCAGGACTTTCTTCTGAGGCACCTCTGGGTATACCTGAATGTCTAAATTTTCATTTTTCAGCTGAATGTGTTAAATGTTTGCACCACCCAGGAACTCCACATAAATGATAGCTGTTGTTATTAATAACATGACTACTGTTTTGTTGTTGTTATTGTTATTTTTAAGGTCCTTGATCAGTTCCATTTTTAAGGGCATTCACTCTGGAGCCAGGGAGGAGGATAAATGGTAACAAAGAGAACAACTAGGAGGCTATTGAACAGAACTATATCAGACATGCTGAAGGCTGAATGCCGGCAGCGCAGTGGGAGTGGGGTGGCTGGTAAGGAGTTACATTCTGGATCACATGACCTCCAAATCTTGGCATTTATGGCATACCCTCTAATTTCATGTATGTGCACCTCACTTCCTAACTCCTAAATCTTACAGCTAAGAAGAGTAAGCCTTTGAGAAGTCGAGTGACTTATTCAAACTCCCAAAGCTACTAAGTGCTGAAAATAGGGTTGATCCAACATTTGTGCATAGACAGGAACATGGGATAACTTTTTTGGACTAGAAAACAGAATGGTTTAATGGAGGAATCACGACATCTTGTTGTTTCCCTTTGGAACTTGAATTTGGGTTAAATTCTCAGATTCTCCAATGTCTCACTGTTGTTGTTGTTGTTGTTATGTGCCGTCAAGTCGGACCTGACTCATAGTGACCTCTCACTAGCCAGGGTAAGTATCAGAGACTGCAATAATAATAATAAAAATCCCCTGAAATCAGTGGTTTTACACAAGAAATGTTTTTTCTTCATTATTTTGTACAATTTTCTTAATCATGTCACACAGATACACAGGAAGCCAACTTCCTTCCATCTTGGAACTTGCCCTCCTCTAGGTTCTTGGGTCATCTCCATTTATCAAGTGAGTGGAGGAAAAGGGTGAAGATCATGGGTGGGAAGGTTTTTGTTTTAGGGGAATAGTTAGTTTAACTTTTTATTTTGAGATAATTATAGATTTAGGTACAGTTTTAAGAAATAATACAGATATATATCCTAAAGAAGTGAGAGCCAGGACAAGAGAAGATGTATGCACACCCATGTTCATCGCAGCACTATTTACAATAGCAAAAAGATGGAAACAACCTAGATGCCAATCAACAGAAGAATGGATAACCAAACTATGGTACATACATACAATAGAATACTATGCAACCCTAAAGAATAACATAGAATCTGCAAAATACCACATAATGTGGATGAACTTGGAGGACATTATACTGAGTGAAATAAGTCAATCACAGAAGGACATATTGTAAAAAGTTGAGGAAAGGTTTATATATGAAAGGAAATTTTCCTTGTTGGTTAGCAGGGGTGGGAGGGGAGGGGAGGGAACACTGCTAGATAGGTAGAGACAATAAATGATTTGCATTAAGGGAAGGGCAATGTATCAAATGTGAGTGATCAACACAGTGGCACTGAAGAAGAGGAAAACATAGAGAGGTGTATGGGAAGTACAGACAACAACGATGAAGCCTTTTACACACACAGTACTGCATTGTCAGTGATGGCAAACATTGATATATAGGTGGATAGATGGGTGAACAGGCTGAATGATTAGGCTTCTCTATGCAGGGGGGAGTGTGCCCATGACCATGTATAGGGTTGGCAGACAATGTTTCTACAAGTGTATTTGTATGTTCTATAAGAATTTCTAGGTATATAGCAGGGGTGACAAGGGACAAGGTTGTAGTCACTTCTTGGCCATAGCCAGCTCTCCGGAGGGAGCGAGCAGTTGGACCTGTGGTCTCAGGACCATGATTGCAGGGGTCATCAAACTCAATTGGCATAACATACTACAGAAAAACATTGTTCCACTTTGGCAAGTAATGACTGGGATCTTAAAAGCTTGCAAGTGGCCATCTAGATGCAATGATGGGTCTCTCCCTGTCCAAAGCAAAGAAGAATGAAGAAAACTAAAGACATGTGGAAACAATTAGTCGAAGCAACTGGTACACCATGTGATCCTCAGTCTATAGGACTATGAGACCAGAAGAACTAGATGGTGCCTGGCTACCACTGTCAACCACTCAGAGGGGGATCTATGTAGGAGATCCTGGATAGAATGAGAGAACAATGTGGAACAAAACTCAAAATCACTTAAAAAAAAATAATGAGCCAGGTTTGCTGGTCTGATAGAGCCTGATTGAACCACTGAGACTATGACCTCTAGCTGCCCTTCAGGTCTGGAATTGAACTCACTCCTGTGGCCTTCAGCCAAACAAAAGATAGGCAGAGAGCTGTTGCACTGTGGGAAATTACAGTCCATGTCATGAGACAAAGTGTATGTGAACTGCTGTATGGAAAATGAAAAAGTCCTGTAAACTTTCACCAAAATCACAACAAAATTTTTAAAAAAAAAAATGGCAATATTTTACAAAACTATCCTACAATATCACAATCAATACTGACACAGATACAGTTAAAATAAAGAACATCTCCATCACGGCAAGGATCCATGATGTCCCCTTTTACGGTCACATCCACTTCCCTCCTACCACCTCTGTAATTCCTGGTAACCACTAATAGGATCTCCATTTCTATGATTTTTACTATAGATTCATAGACAGATTCATGTAGATTCATCCAGGTTGTATATATGCTTATTCTTTTTTGCTGCTGAGTGGTATTCCATGGCATGGATGAACCACAGTTTGTTTAACCACTCACCCATTGAAAGACATCTGGGTTGTTTCCAATCTGAGGCTATTACAAACAAAGCTGCTATAAACATCCATGTACAGTTTCTTTGTGAATGTAAGTCTTCATTTCTGTGGGATAAATGTTTTGAAGTGTAATTGCTGGATTATTTGGTAGTTGCATGTTTAGTTTTTCTAAGAAAGGGCCAAATGGTTTTCCAGAGTGTCTGTACCATTTTATATTCTCAACAACAATGTATGAGTGATCTAGTTTCCTTGCGTCCTCATCAACATTTAGTATTATCACTATTTTATTTTATTTTGATTTTATTACAGATATACACAGTAAAACATGTATCAAGTCAACCATTTCTATATGTACAATTAAGTGACATTGACTACATTCTTTGAGTTGTGCAATCATTCTTATCCTCCTTTTCAGAACTTTTCTTCCCCCATTAACATAAACTCACTGCTCCTTAAGGTTCCTATCTAATCTTTCCAGTTGCTGTTGTCAATTAGATCCCATATAGGTAATTCTTTCTTATTTTTTTTTTAATTTTACTGTGATTTGGATGAAAGTTTACAGAGCAAATTCATTTTCCATACAGCAGTTCACTTACACTTTGTCTCATGACATTGACTGTAATCTCCCACAGTGCAACAGCTCCCCTCCCACTTCCCCCCTATGGCCACCTCTTCCCTATGTCCCTCCCTCCATGCACTCCTGCCCCCCGAGCTATCTCCCTGTACATATTTGTTGTTGTTGTTGTTATGTGCCGTCAAGTCGGACCTGACTCATAGTGACCTCTCCTTGGGTTTCTGAGGCAGTATCACTACGGAAGTAGATTGCCCCATCTTCTTTCCAAGGAGTGGCTGGTGGGTTTGAACCGCCAGTCTTCTGGTTAGCAGTCAAGTGTCTTAGGCACTACGCTACCAGAGCTCCCACCAGTACATACACAGCCTTTCTATTCTCCCATATTTGATCTCTCCAAGGAGTGTGTATCTACCTAATGTAAATGTTCAGCTCATATGCCTGTCTTTTATTTGGCTGGAATCCACAGGAGGGGGTTCAATTCCAGACCTGATGGGCAGCTAGGGACCATAGTCTCAGGGGTTCCACCAGGCTCTATCAGACCAGCAAACCCCATCCCCCCCTTTTTTAAAAATTATTTTATGATTTTGAGTGTTGTTCCACATTGTTCTCCCACTCTATCCAGGACCTCCTACATAAATCCCCATATAGGTAATTCTTAAAAAAGCATAATGCAGTAACGACTGAAATCTTAAAAGCTCGCAAGCTGCCATCTAGATGCAACAATGGGTCTCTCCTCGTCCAGAGCCAAGAAGAATGAAGAAAACCAAAAATTCATGGAAACTATCAGTCCTAGCGACTGGTACACCATCCGATCTGCAGCCTATACAACTATGAGACCAGAAGAAATAGATGGTGCTCGGCTACTACTGTCAACCACTTGCAAGAGGATCTTTGTAGGTGATCTTGGATAGACAGGGGGAACAATGTGGAACAAAACTCAAAATCATTTGGAGAAAAAAAAAAAAAGCAGGAAACAGGTTTGCTGGCCCAATGGAGTCTGGTGGAACCACTGAGACTATGGCCTACCTGCCCTTCAGGTCTGGAATTTAAATCACACCTGTGGCTTCCAGCCAAGCAATAGACAGGCATACTAGTTGAGCATTTATCTGAGGTAGATACACTCCTCGGAGAGAACAAGCAAGAGAGAGAAAAGGGCTGCTCAGGCACAGGGAGACAGCTCAAGGGGTAGGAGTGCATGGAGGGATGATCACAGGGAAGCGGTACCTATCGGGAAGAAGTGGGAGAGGAGATGTTGCATTGTGCTAAATTGTAGCCAATGTCATGAGACAAAGTGCATGTGATCTGCTGTATGGAAGGTGTATTTGCTCTGCAAATTTTCACCCAAATCACAATAAAAAAGTTAAATAAAATAAAGCATAATGCTCAAGGCAGACATTTTTCACTAGTTAAGTTAAACTACTGTTTGGTTTTAAGAAGACTTCAGGGGACGTTTTTGATTTAAGGTTTAAAGTTTATCTCTAGGCAATAATTTCAGGGATTCATCCAGCCTCCATGGTTCCAGAAAGTCTGGATATCATGAGAATTAACAATTCTGTTCTGTATTTTTCCCCTTTTGATCAGGATTGTTCTATAGAATCTTTGATCAAAATGTTCAGTAATGGTAGCTGGGCACCATTCAGCTCTTCTGATCTCATGGCAAAGGAGGCAGTTGGTCAAGGACGTAGTTAGCCACACATGCCATTTCCTTCTGCTATTCTTGACTCTCCTTTTTCTGTTGCTCCAGGTGAATAGAGACCAGTTGTGCCTTGGATGGTCACTTCCAAACTTTTAAGACCCCAGGAACTATATGACAAAATACGAAGTAGAATTGAAGCACTAAACATATTATTAGGCCAATTAAATGGGGTGTCCCATGAAACCATGACCCTAAACCCCCAAACCAAGGAACCAAATCCCATGAGGTATTTGGTTGTACATAAGCAGTCTCAGCAGTTACTCAGTGTTGTCACAATCTTTTTATTTTATCCAGTCTGATAGCTGTGTAGTGATATCTCATTGTCATTTTCATTTGCATTTCCCTAATGGCTAATGATGTTGAATATCATTATATGTGCATATTTTCTTCTGTATACCATCTTCCATTAATTGTGTCTTCATGTCTATTGACAATTTTTTAACTGGATTGCTTTTTTTAACTGTTGAATTTTAAAAGTTCTTTATATGTTCTAGATGCTAGTGCTTTTACAAATACATACTTTACAAATATTTTCTGGTTATTTCATCCTCTTAACAGGATCTTTCTCAGAAGAAAGTTTTTTAATTTTGATGAAGTCCAGGTGATCAGACTTTCCTTTTATGGATTGAGATTTTGGTATCAAGTTAAGAAACCTTTGCCCAGCCCTAGACCTTGAAGATTTTCTCCTATTTTTGTTTCTAAATGTGTTATAGTTTATGTTTCACATTTATGTCTGTGGTCTGTTTTGAGTTAATTTTTGTATAGTGTTTGAGGCTTTTAAAGGAAAGACCTAAAAGAATGCTGAGAACTCTGTCACATAGCTTCTTTTAGCTGCAATGGAAGCTAGAAAGTGTTGTCAGCTCAGAAGGAAGAGAAGAAAACAAATAATTTGAAGAACTACTACCTGTATCTGTGGAAAGAGGGGATGGGAAAGCTCAATATCATTAGTCAATGCAAAGCCGGGATCTCACTGTGGAAGAGATCATCAATTGCTTATATGCAAGTTCAAGTTGAAGCTGAAGAAAACTAACACAAGTCCACCAGAGCCAAAATACAACCTTGATTATGTCTCACCTAAATTTGGAGACCATCTGAAGAATAAATTTGATGCATTAAACACAATGACTGAAGACTGGAAGACTTGTGGGATGACATCAAAAACATCATACACAAAGAAAGCAAAAGATCATTAAAAAGACAGGAAAAGAGGAAAAGACTAAAATGGATGTCAGAAGGGACCCTGGAACATAAAGCAGCTAAAGTGAATGGAAGAAATAATGAAATAAAAGAGCTGAATAAAAGATTTCGAAAGACAGTTTGAGAAGACAAA
>NW_006921592.1:27261236-27262463 GCF_000298275.1 Orycteropus afer afer
CAAGGAATATCAGAAAGATATTTACCTTTGTTTTATTGATTATGCAAAAGCATTTAACCACATGGATCTTAACAAATTATAGATAACATTGCAAATAATGGAAATTCCACGTCACTTAATTGTACTCAGGAGTACATAATCCAAGAGGCAGTCGTTCGAACAGAACAAGGGTATACTGCGTGGTTTAAAATCAGGAAGGGTTTGCATCAGGGTTGTTTCCTCTCATCATACTTATTCAATCTGTATGTTGAGCAAATAATCCAGGAAGGTGGACTATATGAAAAAGAACGTGGCATCAGGATTGGAGGAAGACTCATTAACAACCTTCAATATGTAGGTGACACAACCTTGCTTGCTGAAAGTGAAGAAGACTTGAGGCACTTACTGATGAACAGCAAAGACTACAGTCTTCAGTATGGATTACACCTCAACATAAAAAAATTAAAATCCTCACAACTGGAAGCAACATCGTGATAAATGGAGAAAAAATTGAAGTTGTGAGGGATTTTATTTTATTTGGATCTGCAATCAGTACCCCTGGAAGCAGCAGTCAAGAAATTAGATGTCATAATTGCACTGGGCAAATTTACTGCAAAAGATGTCTTTAAAGTGTTAAGGAGCAAAGATGTCACTAAGGTGTACCTGACCCAAGCCCTTGTATTTTCAATTGTTTCATATGTATGTAAAAGCTGTACAATGAATATGGAAGACCAAAGAAGAGTTGATGCCTTTGAATTATGATGTTGGTGAAGAGTACTGAAAATACCATGGACTGACAGCAGAATGAACAGATCTGTCCTGGAAGAAGTGGAGCTGAATGCTCCTTAGAAGTGAGAATGGCCAGACTTCTCATCTACTTTGCTCATGTTGTCAGAAAAGACCATTCCCTGGAGAAGGAGAGCATGCCTGGTAAAGTGCAGGGTCAGCAAAAAAAGGGGAAGACCCTCAATGAGATGGATTGACACCGTGGCTGTAACCACGGGCTCAAACTTAGCAGGGATTGTGAGGATGGAACAGGACCAGGCAATGTTTCGTTCTCTAACAACAACAGCTACCTACTACTTTCTACCACATCTATTTATAATGTCCAAATAACTTTTCTCTGCAAACTATTCAAGAATATTTACAAACACTTGGGAACTGGCAATATTTCTGTGCCTGGAATTGAATAGATATTTGATAAATATTTCTTTTCTTTTTTTTTTTTAGGATTTGGGTGAAGATTTA
>NW_006921592.1:27271566-27279841 GCF_000298275.1 Orycteropus afer afer
CCCCGCCTCTCTTGATAAATATTTCTTGAATCAACAGAATAAAAGGGACACTCCACTTGATTTTTCTATCATTGGTATCACTAGGGTTAATGTCAGGCAGTGTGGTAACTCATGTTACCACACACGTACACCCCCCTCAACGGGCAGGCTATTGAGCAAACATCCCCTGGTGGCTAGAGGGCCCTGCCCCCCACCCAGGAAGGATCACTAAGCTGTGAGGTCCCACACCCCCCCACAAGTCTCTCCACAGCTCATCCCCTCTGCCATTGGCCAAGGAGGAGACTCTCATGAGCAGTGGCCCACCCACTGGCACTCTGACTGGTGTGTAACCAGAGGAGTGTGTGTGACTAGCTACTGTACTGGGTGAATGGCACCAACCCCACTGACACAATTGCCTTGGTGGCCCCTCCTCCTGCAACATTGGCCTACCCTCTGCCACTGTCACCACCATGAACCCAGGGGTCATTTTGGTGTTATCCCCTCTGATAGTGTTAGGGAGTGCAGTCGACACCCTCCCACTTCTCTAGTGACACCACTCGTTCACATTGCCCTGCAAGATAAAAATCATAATCTCCATTTTACAGCTAGGGAAGCCATGTTTTTTTCTGCCCCTCCTAGAAGGTTTGTGGAGGAGGGTAGACCCCAGGGGTGGCCCCACTGGGCCAAAGGAGAGGCTGGGTCTCTAAGTGAGCCCTTGACTGCTATTGGCCCAGCTTGCAGTTCACTTGATGTCCTGGAGGTGGCAGCAGCAGGAGTAAGAGGACTAGGGTGGAGGAACAGGGCCTACTGAATGTGTGCAAGAGGAGATGCCAGGGAGAGAGGGAGTAGGGGTGTGTGTGAATGTGTGTGTGTGTACATGTATGCTAAATATATGTATATAACAAAACATTTGCCAATGCAATAATTTTTACATGTATACTCAGTGACATTGATTACATTTGTCATGTTATGCAATCATCACCACTACCCTTTTCCAAAGTATGAGACAGAAGGTTTCTGGAGTGGAGGCGTGAATTCTTAAGAGTAGAGGGTAAAAGGAATAAGCAATAGCTCTTCTATCGGGATACAAGTTTTATTATGGTTGGTGGCACTATCATGGGAGGTTGTTGTTGTTGTTGTTGTTTTGCCGTTGAGTTGGCCCTGACTCATAGCGACCCCTCCTTGGGTTTCCGAGGCAGTATCACTACAGAAGTAGGATTGCCCAACCTTCCTTCCGAGGAGTGGCTGGTGGGTTTGAACTGCCAGCCTTCTGGTGAGCAGTCAAGTGCCTTAGGCACTATGCTACCAGAGCAGCTGGCTTTATCTACCCAGGAAGGAAATGGAGGGAAGAAAACTTCCTGGATATTCAGTGGCCGCTTAGCCAGGGACCTGTGAACTTGGCCCTTGTTTCTACTTTAAGATTCATGTTCTAGGCTAGGGAAGTCAGGGTTAATGCTGTCAGTAGGATGACCACAGACCCTGAGATAGCTCCAGGTAATCCCCGAGAGCTCTCTGGTAGAACTCAATATCCTGACTGTCTGCACTGCTTGATGTTAAGAGTCTACATGCCCCGTTGAGATGCCCTGGACTAGTATGGGTTCTTAATTTCGCCTCAAACCAGAACCCTCAAGCTTCTAGCCTTTTATTTATTCTTGGCAAAATCATTTTCTCACTTCAAAAAGTATGAGTGTAAGAAGAGAGCAAACCCACACATCTCTCCAGGTGCCTCTCCCTGAACCATCCGAGTGTGAGGCGAGTGATGAGTGCACTAGAAAGTGATTCCAGGGCTCACTCTCCCACCTCCATCCCTCCAGTGACAATCACTTAACCAAGAAAACACAATAACCATGAAAAATCATTGCAAGCTTTGCCAAGTCAGATATGACCCTGATGCTGGCCTGGATTGGAGATCTGAGGAAAACGTCACTTCAATGAGGAGCATCTAAATAGGACTGTAGGATCCCTGGGTGGTACAAATGGTTCATGCGCTCAGCTGCTGAGTGAGAGGTTGCAGGTTCAAGTTCACTTGGAGGTGCCTCAGGAAAAAGGCCTGGTGATCTACTTTGAAAAACATTAGCCATTAAAAATTCTATATGTGGAGCACATTTCTACTCTGACACACATGGGGTAGTCATGAATTAGAGTTGACTCGATGGCAAAGGTTTTTGTTTTTGTTTTTATTTTTTTTAAATAGGACTGTGGAGCTCTAAGGAGTGTTTGGGTGGTGCAAACCATCAATGCACTCGGCTGCTAGCTGAAAGTTGCTGGTTTGAACCCACCCCAAGTCACCTTGGAAGAAAGGCCTGTGATCTGCTTCTGAAAGGTCACAGCCATAAAAAACCCCTATAAAACACAGTTCTGCTCTCTAACACGTTGGGTCGCCATGAGTCAGAATCACCTCAGAGGCAGCTGGGTTTTATTTGGTTTAGTGGGGCTCCAGGAACTGGGCGTGGTGTTTCTTATCACCCCTATCCAATCCCTGCCCCTCACAGCATCTCAAATACTGATCCCAGTTCATTGTACCACATACCCTCCATAAATATTTATTAAATTTAACTGCCTTGCTCTCTCTGGATAGATTGGAACCACCATTTAAAGAAAAGGTCAAAAGGAAAAAAAAAAAAAAAAAGCTTAACATCTTCCAAACTTCAAATAGGTCCAAGTTAGATTCAGTTTACTGTTTGAAGTCTGCAGTCAAGGATAGAGTAGAGGTAAGGAGAGGATATATAATTTTGCCCCAATGTCTCCTAAAAGAAGTCTACTCCCAATAATCCATTTTTTAAAGCACAAATCCCCCGTGTCCAACAATGGCTCATTTGATAAAATCAAATGTTACATTCAGTCAAACTCGTCCAGACTCTCTCTGACGCTGCCCTATAAAGTGTGGGGCTAGGGGCCAGGGAGGGGGTCATCCACCGGGCCCATTTAACTCTGGGCAAGTGGCAGCAAAACCAGCCTTGCTCTTGGAGGAACTGTGTATTTTTTTTTTTTTTTTGCCACCCCATACAAAAGTGATTTCAACAATTCCATTTGGTTCCAACGTTTTCTTCTCTTAGAAGCTGTGGTCCTGGCTTTCTTGTGTGCTCTCTTTAGCATGGGGCACACATACTGTAATGATCTAGTTCTTTGTCAGCTTGTTGCTAACAAAGGGCCACCTAAGCTCTGGAAAGCCCCCTCTTCCCTTCTTGCCTCTGGCTGTGGGTGTGCTCTGAGGAGCTTTACTGATGTCAGTCACTGGCCTATTTGTCTGGTTGAAGTCAAGGAAGAGAGTGGTGTATGTGGTGTGGTGTGTAGTGTGTGTGTGTGTGTGTGTGTGTGTGAGAGAGAGAGAGAGAGAGAGAGAGAGGGAGAGAGAAAAGCAGCACCAGTGCAGAGGCAACGCTGTGTGTGGTCTGAGGCAATTCCTCATTTCATGAAATGCCTGCTTCATTCCTGGCTCTGGCTGAACTTGAACGTCACTGAATGAGTCCCTTATCCACTTTCCAAAACACTGAGGAGATTTGAAAGGGCTCTGTGGGGAAAATGTTACTATCAGCAAAAGCAAATAAGAAACGTATTTAGCTAAGTATTTTTAAATCTTTAAACATCATAACTTCAGCAATTCTTGAACAGTTGTGGCCAACAAGGACAGAAGAGGAGGGAGAGAAAATTTGCAAGCGCCCATGAAGGTGGATTTGCCCTCCCTTTGAGAGGCCAAGGCCCCTCCAGGCTGCAGAGGGAGAAGCTGGAAGTGAGGAAAAGTCCTCCGTGGCTGGGAGATGGCTGGTGAATTTGGAGGAAGGAGAGTAACTTGCTCACAGCCCCTTCATAATTAGATGGGGTTTAACCCAACGTTGTCGTGTCCACCCCTTCAAAAAGTAAAAAAGTCTGTGCAGCCTCGCCTATTTAAATTTAAAAAAAAAAAAAAAAACCCTCTCTGATGGGCAGCAGTGGGTGTCCAAAACCAGGAGCAGGTACAACAAATATTATCCCTATGGACACAGTTTCCGCTGCCACTCTGGTTACTGAGGGCCTTCCCGGGAATCGGACAGAGCCAGCAGCTCCGGGCAGGGGAGCCCCTCCCTGCCCGGACAGGATGGCACCAGACACCCGCCTACCAGATTTCATTCCACCAGCTGGAAGTGGCTTTCTGGTTTATGGAGCAAGGCAGGACCGTAAAGGCAGTAATTCTCCCCGGCCAGAATAAAGTCAGCTCCCCACCCCCACCAGAACCAAAAGAGGCTTCTGCAACTCCCCTCAACCTGGGTAAACCAGCGGGAGCATGGCCAGGCCCCACCGGCAGACTCTCCCTGCACCCCCCGCCCCCAGGGGTGTGAATGGACTCGCTGTTTGCCAGAGCAAACAAGACCCGAGTGGGCGGGGCCGCACGGCACAGCCCGCCTCCCCGCGCACTGGAGGTTACGAATGACGCGAGAAGGACAGGGGACTTTTTCTCTCTGGATGTTCCATTCGGAACAGCCTGCCAAGGGGTTTGCCAAGGGGTTTGCCAAGCAGTCCAATCCGCTCCAATGTTATGGATTGCTGATAAATAGCACCATTCACAGAAGACAAGGCCCAAAGGGCTCTTAGAATGCGTCTGCTTTCCCCATGCCCGCGGGCAAAACCTGCTCCCTCCCATTCAGGCCGCCACCGGGTTTCCTCCTCCGTGGCAGTCTCAGGAAGTTGGTCCTCTTAGTTTCTAAGTGCTGTGTGTTCTGACAGACAGCAGTTTAATATCTCTAAATGTCTAATTTGTAGGATTGTTGTGGGATTTAGAAAAGAGCCCAGCTTAGATAATGCCTGGCCTTACTTAACTCCTCAGTAAGCGGTTGCTATTATTATTTTTGGAGTCATTGAGTGGTCTCATTCACTGCCATGGAGTTGGATCCGACTCATAGCGACCCCTCCTTGGGTTTCCCCGGCCGTATCACTACGGAAGTAGATTGTCCAACCAACCTTCCATTCGAGGAGTGGCTGGTGAGTTTGAACTGCCAGGTGCACATGTTAATGTTTTCAGCTTTGGAGGTTCAAGTTCACCCAGACGTGCGCGGTGGAAGAAAGACCCCCCAATCTGCTTCCGAAAAAATCAGCTACTGAAAACCCTGTGGAGCACAGTTCTACTCTGACACACATGGGGTCAACATGAGTTGAAATCAACTCAATGACAATTGATAATTGGTATCATTATTACCTGGGAGCTGGGAGCTCTGGTGGCATAGTGCCTAAGGCATTTGACTGCTAACCAGAAAGCTGGCAGTTTAAACCCACCAGCTGCTCCTCAGAAGGAAGATTGAGCAATCTACTTCCGTAGAGATACCTCCCTGGAAACCCAAGGAGGGGTCACTATGAGTCAAATCAACTTGACCATGGTGAGTTTGGTTTGGGTTTTTTTTTTTTTTTTTTGGAATTATTATTACCATTACAGTGTTGGAGTAGTTGGGGGAGGTCCTATAGCTTTGCTGAATCCCATGGACTGAAATGGCAGCCAGGAGGCCTGGGACTGTGCTACTTACTGCCAATGCACCTCTCAGAGCCTATCTCCTACCAGCACTGGTAGAAGGGGTGGGAGGACAAAGGAGGGAGTGCCTGACATTTCTAGACTGCACATACCACCTTCCAGCCTTGCTGTCTGGCCCTGGGGACCTAAGCGTGTTATCTCCCCCTATCTACAGAGGCCTAATTTCAGTGACCTTGATGCTCCCTTCAATCTCAATCCCACATGGCTCTGACCCATGTGCTGCTTCTGTCACCCTACCTGCCACACTCTCCAGAGATGGAGAAGGCCCACGCTCACTGTAGTGCCAACCAAGGTCATTTGTTGGCAGGAGGCAGGCATAGGCAGGAAGGACCCAACTTTACTGCCAGCCCTTTTTCCCTCTAACCACTTGTCCTACATGTCAGGAGGGTTGGTCTTGTGATTGCTGTATCCAGTCACTGCGCACCTTCCAAGGAGGCCAGGAAGGGGTGGACTTCCTGGATCTGTGGCCTAAGGGGGGTGACCTCTGAATCCTTTAGAAAGCTGTGCCCTGTAAACTTCCGGATTAAGGGGAAAAAAGAGTCCTCTACAAAAAGTTTTATTGTTGTTAGTTGCCTTTCACTCGATTCTTACTCATGGTCACCCTTGTGTGCAGAGTAGAATTGCACATAACTTTGAAACTGCAGTTTTCAAAACTGTTATCTTTTGGGAAGTAGATCACCAGACCTGTCTTCCCAGGTACCTCTGGGTGGGTTCAGACCTCCAATCTTTTAGCTGGTAGTTGAGCACATAACCAACCATTTGGGTCACCTAGGGACTCCTCTTCAAAGAGTAAACCAAAAAAAATAAATAAATAAACCAAACTCACTGCCATCGAGTCAATTCTGACTCACAGAGACCACCACTGGGTTTCCAAGGCAGTAAATCTTTATGGAAGTAGCTTGCCCCATCTTCCTTGGTGGGTTTGAACCACCAACCTTCTGGTTAGCAGCCAAGTGCTTTAGGCACTGTGCTACCAGAGTAGGTGCCCAATAAATGTGTGGATGTAGTTCAATCTCTTTTGATAGGTTAAAACCAAAAAAAAAAAAAATTAGGAAAGAGTGGCTGAAAGCAGGGCCAGAGCAGAGGGGTGGGAGGGAAAGAATGTCAAAACCCAGACTTATCAGGGAAGCTGATGCAGTACATGTCACTAGAACAAGAATAGGCTGACCTGGGCCAGGTGACTGGCGTTGGTGCTTCAGGCTATCCACCTGTAGCAGGGCTGAGAGCATCTATGTGCATGATGAGGATGGAAGCACATGGCAGGTATGAAGAGGTTATATAAAGCTGGAGCCAATAAATGGTTAGTTCCACACCATCTCCCTTGCCTACTCCTCTGTGGAAGAATAACTAGAGTCCCTGTCTTCAGATTCCAGCAGACTGTTCTCCCACCCTTGCTGTAACTCTCCTACTTGATGCCATCACAATTTGGGACCAGGAGGCCAAAGGACCTTTATTTGTGCCTTGTTAGCATTCAATTCTTGAGCCCTGTCACCTCACTGTGGAGATGTCTCACTGCCAGCTGGGGCATCTCCAAGACAAGCTCAGCTGGTGGCCAGTGGGCTCCTTAAGCAAGACTGACATGCTGAGAAGTCTCTCCCGCCAATGACTGTCAGCTCCAAAGTCATGTTAGGAGACACTTCTGCCCTGATGCTGCCATATAAACTCACTCAGTAGAAAACTGCACACTATCTAAATGACCATCAGTAGAAAACTGGCTGAATAGATTAAATGTAAACATAGCATGGAGTACAATACAGTCATTGTAAAGAATGGACTAGAATGGTTAAGTGTCAACTTGAAACAATCTCTAATATGTAGAAGTGAAAACAGCAGGAGTCCCTGGGTGGGGCACTTGGCTGCTAACTGAAAGGATGGAAGTTCGAGTTTACCCAGAGGTAACTCAGAAGTAAGACCTGGTGATTACTTCCAAAAAATCAACCATTGAAAACTCTGTAGAGTACAGGTTTACTCTGACACGCATGGGTCATTATCAGTTAGAGTTGACTCAATGGCAACTGATTAAAAACAGCAAAAGCTAGAGGTACGGGTATAGAAAAATTCCTTTTATGTAAATAGAAAGGGTATAATAGTACACACTGTTTGCTGGTTTAGGAGTAAACTTTTTTTCCTGAACATGTACAACTTTTAAAATTTTCTTTTGGGGAGAGGTGCCTGGAACTTCATTGTAAATTTCTCTGTACTATTGATTTTATTTTTAAGCTCTGTGTACATAGTGCTTTTAGTTTAAATGATAAGACCTGCATGTGCTGGTTATCTGAGGTGAAGGATGCTTGGAAGGAGTGTTATTTAAGGCAAAGAAGGAGTTGATCAGTGGGAGGGAGATAAGAAATCCCTGATTGGGTTCAGCATATTGTGACACCAGAAGTAGTTTTCTGCTCAAGCTGTTTCTGATTAATATCATGGTCCTTCAGATGAATGGAATGTAAACCACATACCGATTATGAGGATCTCAAGAAGGAAACTCCCTCTTCCGTCTGTTCATCCATTCACTTGTCTGACCACCTGCCCACCCACACAACTGTAGTGTCTCCCAAGGAAGAAAAAAAAAGTACGTAATTCTGATGCTAATAATAAAATTGTAGACAAATTAACTTTGTGTTTCTCCTCTTTTTTGTCCTCTTCATGATATCCCAGCACTCAAATGGAAAAGGAGATTTAAAAGATGCTGTGGAATCCAATTAGAAAATGGGCAGAAGACATGAATAGACACTTCACCAAGGAGGATATTCAAGCGGCCAACAAACATATGAAGAAATGCTCACGATCATTAGCTATTAG
>NW_006921592.1:27281401-27285826 GCF_000298275.1 Orycteropus afer afer
AAAAAAAAAAAAAAAAAAAGATGCTGTGGAGTCACTACACCAAGTTTGCCAATTAAAAGAATCCTTTTTCCTGGCACACAAACAGGATGTACTCAGTTAAAGCCCTCTGGAAGCAGTCTGTGCACTAAAAGGTAAACCAACTATTGCAAAACGCACCTCCTAGAAAGAATACACCGGGATGTGTGGTTTTCTTTTTTTTTCCAAACTAGCCCAACCTCTTGTAGCTTCTCTGCCCTTTGCTATGAAAGAAACGATGAATTCAACTCAACCTATGTTTCCTGAATGTTTCCTACATTCAAGCCTCTGCAGTGAATTTGCATATGAGATATATTGTCCTTTCCCTAGTGGTTTTCCAGTTCATCGAGGGCTTATTCTATCAGACACATAGAAAAGTAATAATAATTATCACCTGGCTAATTGGATTCAGCCAGCAGGTCACCATACATGGATTTTATTCCTGAGGTTACAACTTCATCAGCAGTTAGTTACCTTGGAGCTGATTCCAACTCATGACAGCCCCATGTGTTGCAGAGTAGGACTGAGTTCCACAGTGTTTTCAAAGCTGTAACCTTTCAGCAGGAGATTGCCAGGCCTATCTTCCGAGGTATCTATGGGTGGGTTTGAACCACCAACTTTTCAGCTAGTAGTTGAGCACATAATCACCCAGGGAACCTCCTGGGGGTATGACTTGTTGTTGTTGTCGTTGTTGTTATGTGCCGTCGAGTCAGGCCCGACTCATAGCGACCCTTCCTTGGGTTTCTGAGGCAGTATCACTACGGAAGTAGATTGTCCAACCTTCCTTCCGAGGAGTGGCTGGTGGGTTTGAACTGCCAGCCTTCTGGTTAACAGTCAAGTGCCTTAGGCACTATGCTACAACTGTTGTTGTTGTTGTTATGTGCCGTCAAGTCAGCCCCAACTCATAGCGACCCCTCCTTGGGTTTCCGAGGCAGTATCACTACGGAAGTAGGATTGCCCAACCTTCCTTCCGAGGAGTGGCTGGTGGGTAGCTGGAGCTAATTCAGGTAAGAGATCTGTTGATCTCTTCTCACCCACAGAATGAGGGGCAACTTCTACAGATCAACCAAATTGACAAATGTTGTCTGCGTAAACGAGCTAGACCTCTGTTGAGCATACATACGTGGGTAAACATAAGTACACGTTTATTTTGGGGATTTAAGTTTTGGGGATCCCTAGGTGGTACAAACTGTTAATGTACTCAGCTGATAACTGAAAGTTTTGAGGTTCAAGTTCACCCAGAGGCATCTAGGAAGACAGGCTTGGCAGTCTACCTCTGAAAAATCAGCCACTGAAAACCCTACAGAGCATGGTTCTGCTCTGACACACATGGGGTCTCCATGAGTTGGAGTCAACTCTACAGTAGCTGGGTTACTGGTGACTTTTGGGGACAATAGAGAAAAGCTATGTCCACTAAGTCAAGGTAGGTAGGAACAGGAGATAGAGAATTTGGAACCAGGAAAGCTTGCTGGGTAGAACGGGAAAAATCGTTTTGCATGTGAGATGCTGTGAGGGCAGAGGAACATGGGTGGGTGCAGGGAAAGAGGGAGACCAGAGACCTCGACCTCACTTTGGTGAAAGGATGGGTTTGAACGTTTGGAGTTTAGAGGGAGAAGATTTGGGTAAAGAATATTTACAGCAAAGGACCCTTGAAATCTAAAGTTTATCTGACCCTAAGAAAAGAGAAGCAGCCCTGGTGGCACAGTGGTTAAGTGCTTGGCTGCTAATCAAAAGGTAAACTCACCAGCTACTCTGTAAGAAGAAGATGTGGCAGCCTGCTTCTGTAAATATTACAGTCTTGGAAATGCTATGGGACAGTTCTACTCTGTCCTATAAAGTTGCTATGAGTCAGAACTGACTTGATGGTAACTCTTTTGTTTTGTTTTGTTTTGGGAAGAGAGAAGGATGCAAGATATGTGCTGGACAATGAACTGGCAATTTAGAAATGGTAAGCTAGGTTTTGAGATATACAGAGCTGTCCTCCCTGACTTCCTTGTGGCACGGTTCTCTGATACTCTGCTGGCCCCTAGAGGGATATGTTAAAATAAATGCCAACCAGACAGACATCTGGATCTATGCTCAGCCCCTTGACTCTCCATCAGTCTGTTAACCTGGGTCTGCAGCCAGTTTTCTAAGGCATTAAGAGCTCAGGTGGAGAAGAGCTGGCAGAAAGGACAATAGAGTGGATGGGAGAGTGTCAGAAAAGGTGTAGGACAATGCTTTCATGCTGTAGGACACTGCAAGGTGGTTTTTTGTTTCATTTTTCTTTTTTGCTTTAATAATAATAAACCTTGTTATTAAATGCCAGATCAACCAAATTGGCAAATGTGGGGGATATTTGGGGTGCTTCAGGAAGTATATACATGGCATCAGGATTAGAGGATTGGAGGAAGGCTCAACTTTGCTTGCTGAAAGTGAGGATGACTTGAAGTACTTACTGATGAAGATTGAAGACTACAGTCTGCAGTATGGATTACATCTCAATATAAAGAAAATAAAAATTCTCACAACTGGACCTGTAAGCAGCATCACAATGAATGGAGAAAAGATTGAAGTTATCAAAGACTTCACATTGCTTGGTTCTACAATTGATGCCAATGGAGGCAGCAGTCAGGACATCAGATGACATATAGCACTGGGCAAGTCAGCTGCAAAGAACCCCTTTCAAGTGCTGAGGAGCAAAAATATCTCCTTGAGGACTAAGGTGTCTCTAACACAAGCCATGGTATTTTCAATCACCTCATATGCATGTGAGAGCTGGACAATGAATAAAGAAGACTGAGGAATTGATGCTTTTGAGATGTGGTGCTGGAGAAAAATGCTGAAAGTACCATGGACTGCTAAAAGAATGAACAAATCTGTCCTGGAGGAAGTGCAGCCGGAATGCTCCTTGGAAGCGAGAATGACCAGACTTTGCCTCACCTACTTCGGTCATGTTGTCAGAAGGGACCATTTCCTGGAGAAGGATGTCATGCTTGGTAAGGTGGAAGATTGACGAAGGAGGAGAAGACCCCCAACAACACAGACTGACACAGTGGCTGCTGCGATGGGCTCAAGTATAGCAGGGATCATGGAGCTGGTGCAGGACTGGGCAGTGTTTTGTTCTGTTGTACATAGGGTCACTATGAGTCGGAGATGACTTGACGGCACCTAACAACAGTTACAACAGGGAGTAAGGAGTAGAGGAAGGGTCACAACCAAGTCTTGTGATCAGGGAAGGTGATAGATCCCTGTCAGTGCTCAAAAAAAGAAAAAAGGAAGCCAACATTTATGTGTGATGAGCTCATTATCTGGTAAGCACTGCTTTTGGCATCATTTCATCCTCCCTTCAGCCCTGCAAAGCAGATGTGTACTATTATTATCCTAATTCCCATTTTATAGATGAGGAAACTGAGGCTAAGTCACTTGTTCGAGGGTGTTGTTATTGGTTGCTCTTGAGTTGGCTATGATTCCTGGTGATTTATGTGTAACAATACAAAATGTTACCAGGGCCTGGGTCTTCTTCACGATTGAGTCCATGGTTATGGCTTTTGTTTTAATCCATCCCATTGAGGATCCACCTCATTTTCACTGACTCTCTATTTTACCAAACATGCTGTCCTTTTCTAGCCATTAGTCTTTCCTGACGATGTGTCCAAACTAAGCAAGTCCAAGTCTCACCAAGCTACTTAGGGTCTCCTTCAAGGTTACACAGGTATTAAGTAATCTGTGGTGCAACAGTTAAGTGCTCAGCTGCTCACCAACAGGCTGGTGTTTAAGCCCACCCAGTGGCTCTGCAGGGGAAAGGCTTGCCAATCTGCTACTGTAAAGATTACAACCAAGAAAAAACTATGAGGCAGTTCTACTCAGTCACATGGGCTGCTATGAGTTAGAATCAACTCGACAGCACACAACAACAAATTAATTATCATTGTATAACTAACACAAATTCAGCAGTTTTAAAACAATCCATATTTGTAATCTCACAGTTTATGTCAGTCAGGAAGCTGGGAACAGCTTAACTGGGTCCTCTGCCTCAGGGTATCTCAATGAACCTGCACTCAAGGAGTCAGCCAGGGTTGAGGTCTCATCTGGAGGCTCACTTGGGGGAGGATCTGCTTTCAAGCTCATGTGGCTGTTGACATGTTTTAGTTCCTGGAGTGCTGTTGCACTGAAGGCCTCAGATCCTTGTGGCTGTTGGCTCAGTTCCTTGCTTCATGGCCTCGCTATATCACAATTCACAATGCAGGGGCTTACATCATCAAAGCCAGCAAAGGAGAGAGTCTAATAGCAAGAAGGAAGTTACAATCTTATTTAACATAATTATTATGGATTAAATTGTCTTCTCCAAAAAGAAATGTGGAAATCCTAACCCCTTTACCTGTAAATATGCCCTTGTTTGGAAATACGGATTTCTCTTTTATCATGTTA
>NW_006921592.1:27302159-27323866 GCF_000298275.1 Orycteropus afer afer
AGAGAGAGCAGAATACACACAAACATAGGCATACACGGGGGAAGACAGACACCATGTGATTATGGAGGAGATGGATCTGTACGCCCAGGAACATCAGAGATTGCCGACTGTACCGGAAATCTGAGAAAGGCCCACAGAAGGAACTGACAGGGCCAAGACCCTGATTTTTCAATGTTTATCCTCCAGAATAGGGAGAAAATTAATTCTGTTCTTTAATCCCACTTGTGATTTTGTTGTTGTTGTTAAGGAAGCACTTATTCTAAGACATTAATCATGTAAGTGACATCGTCTTTGCCATATTCTGTTGGTTAGAAGCAAGTCATAAGTCTTGCCCATACTCAAGGGGAAGGGCAATTACATATTATTATTGTTATTGTTATTGTTATTATTATAATGATTATATAGCCATTTTACACATTACAGATCACTTTAAATGCATTGTTCTGCAATGTCACTGGGTGAGTTCGAACTGCTGTGGTTTTGGTTACTAGCCACATACAAGCCATTTGTATTACACAGGCATCTTGGTATTCTCATACCATATCTGAAAAAGTGAATTACAGTCAACCCCCAAAGACCTGTGTCCCTGGGAGTGAAGAGGCAGCTCTCTGTCTCTGGTAAACTGTGAACTTAATCATTTCCTTCCACCAGTCTCTTACTGTTCCAAGTTATCACAAGCTTCTTCCCATGGTCTGATATAAACAGAAACAGCCAACAGAAAGGTCACAGAATGGTTGGAAATAGGAGAAACCAAGGGCTTGTACAGAGATAGAGCCAGATTCTAATAATACCTAGGGGAACAGCACATTAAAAAGACATCACATTGTTAGGTGTGGGGGTAGGGTCTGGGGTGGGGCCTGATTGAGTGGTTCATTGGATGAAGGTATGAACCATATAAAAAGGTCTACTCCCAAAGCAACAATAATCAAGACAGGGTGGTACTGGCATAAGGATTGACCTATCTGTCTAGCTGTATTCCATGTATGTATATGTATGAATGTATACCCACACAAATAGATCAATGGAATATAATTGAGAGTCCAGACATAAACCCATGTATCTGTGATCAATTCGTTTTTGACACGGATGCCAAGACAACTCAATGGGGAAGGAATTGTCTTTTCAACAAATGGTACTGAGACAATTATATAGCCATATGCATAAGAATGAAATTGGACCCCTACCTCACACCATATACAAAAGTTTACTCAAACTGGATTAAAGATCTAAATGTAAGAGCTAACCTATAAAACTCTTAGAAGCCTACCTTTGTAGGGGCAAATCTTCATGACCTTTGATTTGGTAATGGATTTTTAAATATGACACCAAAAGCACAAGCAACAACAACAAAAAAGATGAATTAGATTTCATCAAAATTAAAAACTTTCATGCTTCAAAGGGCACTATCAAGGAAGTGATAAAACAACCAAGTGAAAAAATGTAATGGAAAAATAATCTACAGATCATATTTTATAAGGGACTTGTATGTTGTTGTTGTTGTTATGTGCCATCGAGTTGGACCCGACCCATAGCGACCCCTCCTTGGGTTTCTGAGGCAGTATCACTACGGAAGTAGATTGCCCCATCTTTCTTCTGAGGAGTGGCTGGTGGGTTTGAACCACCAGCCTTCTGATTAGCAGTCAAGTGCCTTAGGCTATGCTACCAGAGCTCCCAAGGGACTTGTATATAAATACAAAATATAAAGGATAGACGAAGAACTCTCACAACTTAATAATAAAAAGACAATAACACAATTAAAAAGTGGGCAAAGGATCAGAATAGATACTTCTTCAAAGAAGATTCATAATTGGCCAATAAGCACATGAAAAGATGCTCAACATCATTAGTCATCATGAAAATGCACATCAAAACCATGATGAGATATCACTTCACACCCACTAAGATGGCTATGACTAAGACAGACAATAACAAGTGTTAGCAAGGAGGTGGAGAAATTGGAGTCCTCATACATTGCTGGTAGGAATGTAAAGTAGTGTAACTGCTTTGGAAAACAGTCTGGCAGTTCCCCAAAGGATTAAGCACAGAATTACCATTTGACCCAGCAAATCTACTCCTAGGTATATACCCAGAAGAAATGAAAACATATGCCCAAACAAAAATGCATACACAAATATTCATAGTATCATTATTCTTAATAGCCAAACAATGGAAATAATCCATACGTCTATCAATGGATAAATGGATAAACAATATGTGTGTTAAAAAGGCAAGGAGGCCACATCTTCTGACCTCCTCTAACCCAAGAGGAAAACAGGATCAATATCAGTAACCCAAGGCCTACTCCTGCCAGGCCAGACATGCTGCCTCCCTCCAGCCCTTTCACCAACCGTTCCTCACAAAGCACCCACAACCTCTCTCCTGGGTTCAATAATTCACTGCAGTGGACACACAGAACTCATAGATTATGGGGTCTATTAGGGTAGCACCAGATTACAATTCAAGTTCAGGAGAAATGCTCAATCTCTTTCAGCCTGCCATCTCTTACCCAACAGTCTCTCACAGTCTCTTTCCCAGCAGCGTGTGTCTCTCAGGAGCGTGTTCCTTCTCAGCAGTACATCCTTCTCACCCAGTAATCAGAGAAAGAGCCTTCTGCCTCTAGGAGGCCTCCTTTTGAGCCTGGCAGAGTGGCCAAACTAGTCAATCATAACATCAGAATTCTAAACACCAGAGAGCGAGCGAGCATCCCAGAACATTGCTTTGTGCCATGCCCAACTGAAATACCTCAGGTGGATAACTTTTACAATCAGGAGCTCCTCAGTTGCTCACAGCAAATTCTATCACGGAGTTTGCAAAGACTTATGGCTAAAAAAGCCATACCAGGTAATTTACTACACTGCAATGTGGTATATCCATACAATGGAAGGTTATTCACCAATAAAAAGGAATGAAGTTTTGATATATGCTACAACATGGATGAAACTTAAAAACATTACGCCAAGTGAAAGAAAAAAATCTCACTGCCATCCAGTCAATTCTGACTCATAGAGACCCCCATTGGATTTCCAAAGCTGTAAATCTTTACAGAAATAGATTGCCTCATCCTCCTGTGGAGCAGCTGGTGGGTTTGAACAGCTGGTTCTGGTTAGCAGCCAAATGCCCTAACCATTACACCACCAGAGCCAGTCAAAACAGACTACATATTATATGATTTCATATGAAATGTCTAGAATAGGCAAATCTATGGAGACAGGAAATAGAAAATTAGTGGTTGGCTAGGGATGGAGGAAATGGAAGGGATAGAGGAGGTGATAGCTAAAGAGTTTGGAGTTTCTTTTTAGGGTACTAAAACTGTTCCAAAATTTATTGTGGTGATGGTTGAGCAACTGTAAATATGCTAAAAGCCATTGAATTATACACATTAAATGCTGAATTAGTGAATTAGATCTCAATAAAACTATTCTCAAAATAATTAAAACTAAAAAAAAGAAATAACAGGCTCTTCCCTGACCCTTCTCTCCCACTAATATTTCAATATTACAGTGAACAGACTGGTCCTTTCATGTGGCTTTCTCTAATGTCTTTTCATCTTTTTAGATATATAATATCCAAAATATTAAACATATTCTTTTTTCCAGAACTGGTTGAGATGTCCCTTTACTCTTAAATGATGCCTCTGTACCCTTAAAAATGTTGTAACATACATTTCCTTAGCACCACAACAATCCTTTATATTATCAAATTCAGGAAAATTAACATTGATGCTTTACTCTCATTTGATACAGCATCAGATTTCACCAACTGTCCTGATAGTCCCCATTATAGCATTTTCCCTCAATCCATGATCCCATCTAAGATCACACATTGCATGTGGTTGTTTTGTCTCTTTAGTCTCCTTCAAAAGAACTGTTCTTCAGTCTTTTCTTTGTCTTTCATAACATCATATTTTTGTAAAGAGCACCAGCCAATTGTCTTATAGAATGTCCTCATGGTCATGTCCTTTACATGGACACAGATTTGTGTCCGTGTAAATAGATTCAGGTTTTGTGTTTTTAGTAACTGTGGTAGGTTGAATAATGCCATTCCCCCCACAGATCTCAGGTCCAAATTCCAGGAACCTGTAAACATTACCTTACATGGAGGCAGACAGATGTTATTGAATTAAGGATTTTGAGATGAAGACATTATCCTGCATTATTTGAATTGGCACAACGCAATCACAGATATCCTTATAAGAGGGAGATTACACACAGACAGAAGAGGAGGAGGCAATGTGACCACTGCGGCAGAGAATGAAGTGATGTGCCCATAAGTCAAGGAATGCCAGCAGCCCCAAGAAGCCTTCTCCTAGAGTCCCTAGAGGGAGCTTTGCCCTTGAGTTTGGTCCAGGAAAGCTGATTTTGAACTTCAAACCTACAGAACTGAGAGAATAAATTTCTGTTGTTTTAAACCACCCCATTTGTGATCATTTTTATAGTAGTTCTAGGGAAATAATATAGCAGCAAAAGCACAGAAGTGGTGTTGTGTCCTTTTTATTGCACCATATCAGGAGGCGCATGATGTTGGCTTATCACATTACTTGTTCTATTAGCATTCATCTCTTGGTTAAGGTGGTGTCTGCCAGGTTTCTCACTGTAAAGTTAGTAGTTTTCTCTTTGTAATTAATGAGTAACTAGTGAGGAGATATTTTGAGGTTATGTAAACATCTAATGACAATTCTTGCCTAAATAAATTATTACTGTGATGGTTGCAAAATGGTGATTTTCTAAATCTAATTCATTATAAATTTACCTTCTCTTCATTCATTCATTCATCTCTATCAATACAGACTCATAGATTACTATTTTATTCAAAAGGTAATGATCTGTTGCTATTATTATTTATTTTGATATTATTATCCTAGATTTGTCCAGCGGGAAACTCTACAAGCAGACTTCTATGTTCTCTTTTCCTTCTCACTCTCTCTCTCTCTACCCTCATGTCTTTTGACATGTTCCATCATTGCTTTCTAGCCCACAAATATATTCCAGATATACTTACTACTTTACCTACCTAGTCCTGGCATTCTCTGTTTCTTAAAGCAACCCTGACTCCTTTTATTGGCAGATTATATTTCATAGCCAAGATCTGGGCATCATGGGAATACACACATATTCTTAACATGCTTCATTTAGCACAGGCCTGATGTATAGATTGTTTAAGCAAAGGGAAGGAGGTTATCTAGTCAACTGTTTGCAGGCTGTGTCCTCAGCTCTGTGTTTCTAGCCATTGTCCTAGTGGTCTCCACGAGAGAGGCGTTGGTCAGTCAGAGCAGGAAAGGCTTGTTCTCTCTCCCAATCCCTTGACCAAAACATTTCAACTTTGCTTTGATTGACATTTGTTTGAAAAATGGTATCTGTTGGTTTAAAGTAAATGTTTGGAAATTCTGTGTTCTCATCTACACTTCTTTGAATTTGAAGATGAAAATTATGTCCACAGGAATGATTTCTCTGAAGTCACAAGGTCCTGTCCTGTGATTCACATGTTGCTTTGCTTGAAGGATGGAGGAGAAAAGAAGAGAGACTGGAACAGGGGCCCTCTGAGACTGCATTATAGCTCCTGATAAAGGACCCAGGGAGTCCCTGGGTGGTACATATGGTTGACTTGCTTGGCTGCTAACTGAAAAGGTGGAGTTTGCACAGGTTCCTTGAAAAAAGGCCTGGCTATCTGCTTCAAAAAAACTCAGCCACTAAAAACTGTATGAAGCACAGTTCTACTCTGACACACATGAAGTTGTCATGAATTGGAGGTCACTTGATAGCAACTGGTTTAGAAGGACCCAGAGCTGCTTTGGCCCTGGAAACCAACTGTGGTGAAATGAGTTCCTTATATGTCCTTTTTTGCCTTGGAAAAACAGCTTGAGATATTTTCCCCCTAAGCCCTAAGGAGTTTACCTTTGCCCTAGTTTTCTACCCTACCGGGTTTGTTACATTTCCTGGGCAAGCTGTAAATAGCTTGGTTTGACACTGGGCTGCAATCTGCCCTGTGATTGGTATGCACCTTGCAGGGATTGATCAACAGACCATGCAAATGATGTGACTTGTACAGCCTGCTATGCAAATTCAGTGTCTGTGGCCTACCAAGAGAGGATTGGTTAGTGTGTGGCTCTGCTGGGGGGCGGGGGCTATGTCTTGACATTGATGAAGAGTTTGTGTATTTAGTCAGCTTCACAGAAGTTTTTCAGATAGAAAAAAGCAGAAAAAGAAGCAGCAGGAAGAAGCAAAAAGAAGACAGAAAAAAGAAGCAGAGAGAGAGGGGAGAAGGAGCCTCTTAAAAGAGTTATAACACTGAACGTGGCCACAGGTCTAGAAGGGGCTCAGCAGCAGAGCTGGTGATGACAGGCCTAGGAGGGGACTTGCAAAAGAGTCAGTGATGACTGACAGCAGGGCCAAGGGGAGTCTGTCTGGAATGGGCCGAGAGAAGGGCCTGTTCTTAAGGGGCCAAGAGGAGCCTGTCCTTAGCCACAAGGCTAAGAGAAGCTGAGAGAGCTGTCCTGCGCTGAAGAAGGGAGATTTTCCTTACATGCTTCCTGATCCTGATCCCAAGTTGCAGACTCTTGACCCTGATCCCAAATTGTACCCTGTTGCTTCTTTAATAAATCACTTAATTGTAAGTATGGTCTGTGAGTTCTGTGTGCCCAATGCAGTGGATTATCTAAGGTAGAAGAGAAGTAGAGAGTGCTGTGAGAGGGACAGCTGGTGTCAGAATTGGTGAAAACGTTGGAGAGCAGAAGTATGTCTGAACTCTACCTCCTAGGGATCAGCTTTGGGCTGATCCTGGTCATTATCCCCACTGAAGTTAGACAAGTTCTGACACAATGACTGCTCTCACCATTTTACAGTAACCATGTCCAGTTCTGCTGCAGCCTCAGGGAATCGAAGGTAACTGTGCAAGTATTCAGGGACCACTAGCCAATTAATATATCAATATCAATATCCAATTCTCCTCACCACTCTTCTCATGCACAGCCAAGCCCTGAGTCTATACTGCTCACTCCATTTGCTCCTGAGCCATCCCTACAAAACAAGACATGCTTGGGTGGGTTGACAGTTGGGTTCCTGGGGAGTGTCAGCCTCCAGATGTTTTGAAGCAGCTTTTCGAAGATCACAAAGTTGATTACTTTCCTTCATCTTTTCTCCTCCTTCTACCCTCTCCTTAAATCTTACTTGCTCCTTCTCTCTGGCATATTTGCAATGCATAAAGGTAAGGATATTTATGACATTCTTGGGTTTATAAAGTTCTGGATCCAATCAGTGTTACCAAAGATCATGTCTCTTCTAGTTGCTTTTTACAAGTTTCATATGCTTATTATGTCATCCTCCCCTCCTTTGGCAAGAAAAGATTGCCTCAGCTGAAGTTCAAATTGTTCCACATTTTTGGTGGTAATGAGTTTGCTTAAAGCATGGTTGTTTGGGGAACCACACTGGCCATGCTTTTTGTACTGACTCTATCCCAAGCTTTTGTCTCAGTGTGGATGCTTGGGGCTGTTGAAGTCAAAGTCTCAGTGCCCAGTGCTACACCTTATCTACTCCCTTTCGCTCCAAGAGCTCCTCCTTATTTTGATGACATGTATTCAGTACATCATTGGATTTTGTATTTATCTTTATTGTGTTTTCCTGATGGAAATGGGGAGAAGCCTTCAATTTCTGGAATAAACCTCATGATAGAACAATGTGCTACACTTGTCTTCTGTAGACACTGTTATAACATTTAAACTTCACTACACCAAAAGCCCCGATGTGATGTGACAGACACACCCTTGTGAACATTGTGATAGACCCATCATCACCCATTGTGATAGACCCTTTTGGAAGCCATCCATCACAGAAACTGGATTCTGAGCTTAAGGTGATTGGAGCCAAATCAGGGATTCCCTGATACCTGATTATGTTACCTAGGGCAGATACTTTGGTGATGGTCAGACTTCTTAGGATCTCTGATTATAATACGGAGATGTTGGCTTAGGGTTTATGGAATATATAGCTAAAAAACATTCAGAGAGCCAGATTTGGCCTGTGGACATCGTTTGCCATCCCCTGCTCACAGTGCTATCTCTTGTTGACAATCACTTAGCTTCTCTGAGCCCTAATGTGATCATCTGTGAATTACTCCAATAATCTTGTGACCTTCCAGTTGTTTGTTCCAGATAATTATTGAAACAATTTTCCTAGAATCCCTGCCTGCTTTGTGCAGGATGTCAACCCTCCTTCACTGTGTCTCCTGGAATCCTGAAGGTAGAATATATGTATGTATGTGTATTGTGTGGATGTGTGTGTATAGAGTATATACGTACAGAGAGTCCTAAGGTGGTGCAAATGGTTAACGTGCTTAGTTGCTAATATAAAGTTTGGAGGTTTGAGTTCACTCAGAGGTGCCTTCGAAGAATGGCCTGGAAAAAAATCAGCCATTTGAAACTCTATGGAGCACAGTTCTACTCTGACACACATTGGATCAGCATGAGTTGGAATTGACTCCATGGCAGCTAGCGGTTATATGCACCAAAGAATTTTTGTGCCAGTAAATACAGTGACATTATCTGCCTTCTGCCTTGGAAAGTATTATTATTTGGTCATACTCTCTGCCCCTATAACTCTCCACAAAACCCAGGCACCTAAGCAGATCATCCAGAGGCATCATGCTAGGTGGAAGCTGTAAATATTTGTTTTCATTAGCAATGCAGACTAAAAAACTTGAAAAATTAAAACATGGATGCTGGATGTATTGCTTATCTATTGCTGTGAAAGAAACCACCCTATAACAAGTCATTTATTATTTCTCCTGATTCTGAACATTGGTTTTTTTGCTGGTTCACCTGTATTCTCATGTGGCTGTATCTAGTTGGAAAGTCATCTGGACTGGAAGAACTGAGATTGCCTCACTCTCATGATTGGGAGTGGGTACTGGCTCTTGGCCTGGTGACCCAGTTTTACTCCATGTGGTATCTCATACTCCAGAAGGGTAGACCAGCTCCCTTACATGGCAGCTTTGGAGCAGTGGTCCAAAGTGCAAAAGCAGAAGCTACAAAGCAGTTTAAGGCCTAGATTTGGAGGTCACACAACACCACCTCTGATGCAGTGTATTGGTCAAAGTCAGTCACTTATCACACCCAAATTTAAGAGGAGGGAAAATAGATCCTACTTCTTGATAGAAGAGGTGGCCAAGTCACATTGCAAAGGGTCATGGGATAAATTGTTGCCATTTTTGAAAACGCCTGGAGCAGCAGCACAGGTGTGACTTCCTCCTGAACAACCCCTGTCTTGTAAGGAAGACGTGGAAGAGGCTTACAGCCTTCCTGGTAGACAAAGGGGCTTCTTTGTTGATAAAAAGGCAAAAAGGACTCTGAAATCTTTGCTTTAGGGCTTAGAATTGAGCTTCTGACTCTATTGGTTAGAATCATCTAGGTTGTAAGCGGCAGAAACCCAACTCAAACCAGTGTCAGCAAAAAGGCAAAATGTTACAGAGATACTGGATCATGGATCCTAACGGCAGGAATGTAGTAGGCCTTAGGAACATTAAGAACCAAAGGCTCAAGACTCCAAGATTTGTTTTCTGTCTCTCCTTTCCATTTCTTTGTGGGCCAGACTTCTGTCTTCTCTCTGGTTACAGAATGGTTTCTCCTTGTGGTTGCCCATAAGGCTGCCAACAACTCCTAGATTTTACAACTATTGAAGAAAAATAAACTCTTATCTCCTTTCTGGTTTCAAATTCAAAAACACTTGAAGTAACTCATCAAGCAGTAAGCCAGGAACCTCTCCCTAATCCAGGGAACTATGATGAGGGGGCAGGCTCATGTAAGAACATAATAGCTGCCATGGGAACCATGTTGATGGAGTGGGGACAGGGGTATCCTAGAGGAAAGAAGCAGTGGGATGCTGGGCAGGGAAAATAATAAACATCTACTCAATGATCTTTAGAGATAGTATGGGGTAGTGATTGTGGAAATACCATTAAAAGTCAGAATGCCAGGGCATGGATCCCAGGTCCATAACTCATTCACTGATGTCTTGTGCCTCCATTTCCTCATCTTTGAAATGGGGCTAGCAGTTCTTATACAGTTGTTGGGAGGGTAAAGGTGGGTTAATATATGCAAAGCTCCTTGAACAATGCCCTATTCCATAATACATGCTCATAAAGTATTAATAGAAAGGACAGATTTTATTACATTTATATGATGAGAGATAATAGGTAGAAGGTCAAAAACATTTTGGTTTCCTTGGAACCAGAATAAGTAATTTTGGAGAAAATAATGTATTTAAGAGTCTTTCGTCTATTTTAGAACTGTTTCCTGGGAGCTGGTAGGGGAAACACTCACTCTTTCATTTTTCAACAAACTTACCCTAAGTGCCGATCATGTTCCAGCCACTGTCCTAGGCACAGGGAGTCAGTAGTAGGGGAATAGGCCAGATTTCCTGCCCTCGTGGAGCTGGTACTTAGCAGTGGGCTATACTGATCCTACTGGGCCAAAAAAAAAAAAAAGTTGTCCCAAACCTTAGTAATTTCCAAAAGTTCCACAGAGAATTGCCTCAACTAGATTTCGGGCTCCACACCACAGAAAACAATTACTACTAGTCTATTCATAAATAGATATGTTCTTCAATTTCCTCAACTGGACGAAGGGTCAGCCTCCACTACCAAACAGTCACTCAAAACACCCAAAACAAATGCAGTTCTGCTATGAGTCAAAGGAAGGGAAAAAAAAATTTCCTGATTGATCCCTTGGGCAAATACAACAGCCTTAACTCTTCACTTATGTATGAGTTTCACAGGAAATTTGGGCCTTGACTTTTTTTTCACAAACTCATACATTGTTTGTCCCTATTTCTCCCCACCGTTTCAAAAATAAACTACTTGTAAATCAACTTGAGCAAAAAAAAGAAAAGGAAAAAAATTCTTTACCTCTGTAATGGAATAAGTCTTTCATCAGCTACCATGTCTTCCTAAACTTGCGGGGCCATTGAGGCCCCAGCTGGTCATTCCAAAAGTAAACAGGACTGACAGAAAGCCACGTGAGAAGCCTTCAGAGAGACAGCTGAATAAGGTTAGGTGTTCATCCCTTCAGAAAAATATTTGAACACAGCTGTTACCCTCCTTCCTGCCACCCATGTGGTTGTGTTTTTAAATATGGCTTGAACTTGAAGCAGTTTCCATTTATAAAAATTCTTTTATAAAATACTCTTTCCAATAACAATATTCCCATGTGTGTCTTGTGCTCCTAATATTTTTCTTATAAATTAATCTGCTAAAACAGAGTCCTCTTGTCCTTTGGCTTTTTGTGTCCACAAATGGGTCTGCCCCCACCTTGTGGTTTTGAGATCTCCTGCTTTGGCACGGGAACCCAGAAAGGTTAGATTGCCTTATTTTCATTCCTAGGAGCTTATCTGCCGCGATTACCACATTATGTGCATGTTCCAGGCCAGATGTGTGGCGTCTTCCACACAGGCGCAGAGAAGAGGCTCCGCAGGTCTCAGCCATTTGCCAGTGAAGGAAGGTCCAGTGCTCAGTTGCAGGAAGTTCTACACATTCCACGTCCTGCTTCCCTCTAATTCAAGGGGGTTTGGAAAGAAAGAGAGAGAGAGAAGGAAGATAGACTACTTTGGTAGTTTCTGCCCCCAAATACCAACTTCCTCTAGGTCAAGGACCCCTCCTGCAGTAGTTTCCCACCTTGGTTGGACATTAGAATCACCTTTTAAACCCCAGTGCCAGGCTTCCCCTAGACCAATTAGATAAGGTCCCTGGATATTTAATGCACTCGATGTCAACCAAAAGTTTGGAGGATTGAGTATACTCAAAGTCACCTCATAAGAAAGACCTGACAATCTATTTCCAAAAGGTCACCAAAACCAAAAAATACTAAACTCACTGTCATCGAGTTGATTCCAAATCGTAATGACCGTTCCTTGGGTTTCCAAGGCAGGATCACTACAAAAATAGATTGCCCAGTCTTCCTTCCAAGGAGTGGATGGTGGGTTTGAACCACCAGCCTTCTGGTTAGCAGTCAAATGCCTTAGGCACAATGTCACCAGAGCTTCCCCAAAAGGTCATAGTCACTGAAAATCTAGGGAACACAGTTGTACTCTCACTCAAATGAGGCCACCATGAGTGGGGGTCGATTTGAACACAACTGTTCTCCCCCCCCCCCCACACACACACACTAAATGCAGGACAAGGAGTTCTGGGTCTGGTGGTGTAGTATTCAAGGCATTTGGCTGGTAACCAAAAGATCAGCGGTTCAAACCCACCAGCCATTCCACAGAAGAAAGAAGAGGCAGTCTGCTTCCATAAAGATTTGCAACCTTGGAAACCAAACGGGGGTTTCTATGAGTTGGAATCAACTTGATGGCAGTGAGTTTGGTTTTTGGTTGGAGGCAGGACAGTGGCAGGAGTGGTTTTGAAATCTCCTCAGGTGATTCCAGTTTTCCATTAAACCTGAGACAAGCCCCTCCTGCACTAGAGAAAAACTGCAATCCCATCCAGGACACAGAGTATCAGATTGGGGCAAGAAGTGGAATGGGCATTTGCTAACAACTGTTCCCATAAACCTGATAACCCCCATAGAGATTTGACTATTGGGATGGTTTTCTACTCCTTGCAAATGTTTTCTGTCTGCTACATGGAGATATGAATCAAGTTAACATCAACTGGCATTATAACTAGAATTATATAATATCATTTATTTCCAAAGGGTGGCTCCCTTCCAGGCTTAGACAAGGAGATTACTGTTACACTAATCTTTCAGCCATTACAAAATGTCTTGCATTCACAGGATTGTGAAATTTAGAGCCATAAACCAATTTATGTGGGTTTTTTTTAGTTTCTCTGTCAATATTAAAATGTTTTCAGTACAAAGAAAAATAGAGACATAGCTGAAATTTTTTTTAAAAAAAGTGTGTATCTGTGTGTATAATATATACACTTACAGTACATATATACATATTATTATTGTTGTTGTGGTTAGGTGCTATGGAGTCAGATCCAATTCATGGTGATCTTATCTACAAAAGAACGAAACACTGCCCAGTCCTGCACCATCCTCACGATCCTTACTATGCTTGAGCCCATCGTTGCAGCCACTGTATCAATCCACCCTGTTGAGGGTCTTCCCCTTTTTTGCTGACCCTCTAGTTTACCAAGCATGATATCCTTCTCTAGGGACTGGTCCCTTCTGACAACATGACCAAAGTATGTGAGATGAAGTTTTGCCATTCTCGCTTCTAAGGAGCATTCTGTCTACACTTCTTCCAGAAAACATTTGTTCATTCTTCTGGCAGTCCATGGTACTTTGAATATTCTTTGCTAACACCACAATTCAAAAGCATCAACTCTTCTTTGGTCTTCTTTATTCATTGTCCAGCTTTCATATGCATGTGAGGTGAGTGAAAATACCATGGCTTGGGTCATGTGCATCTTAGTCTTCAAAGTAATATCTTGGAACACTAAGATGTGCCTGACCCAAGCCATGGTATATGCACACCCATGTTCATCACAGAGCTATTTACAATAGCAAAGAGATGGAAGCAACCTAAGTGCCCATCAACAGATGAATGGATAACCAAACAATGGTACATACACATAATGGAATTCTATGCAACATAATGAAGAATCAGGGAATCACCTCATAATGTGGATGAACTTGCAGGACATTATGCTGAGTGAAATATATCACTCACAGAAGGAAAAATATTGTACGAGTCCATTATTGTAAAAGGTCAAGGAAATGTTTACATAGGGAAGGAAATTTTGTTTGTTGGTTACCAGGGATGGGGGAAAAAAAAACTGCCGTCGAGTCGGATCCGACTCATAGCAACCCCTCCTCGGATTTCCAAGGCAGTATCACTACAGAAGTAGATTGTCCAACCTTCCGAGGAGTGGCTGGTGGGTTTGAACCACCATCCTTCTGGTTAGCAGTCAAATGCCTTAGTCATTACAAGGAGAGGCAAACTCAATGGACAATTAAGAAAAAGGTTGGATATGAGTGAAGGGATTTAAAAAATAAATAAATAGAAAGAAAGAAATAAGATTAGCCATGAGTTGATAGTTTTTGAAGCTAGGTTATACGGACATGAGGGTTCATTGTACTGGTCTTTGTTCTGTTTGAAATATTTAATAATAATAAAACAAAGGGACATCTTTGTTCCTCAACACTTTAGAGGTCTTCTGCAGCAGATTTGACCAGGGAAATATGACATCTGACTTCTTGACTGCTGGCTCCATGGGTGTTGATTGTGGATCCAAGTACAATGGAATCCCTGAGAACTTCAATCTTTTCTCCACTTATTGTAATGTTCCTTATTGGTCCAGTTATGAGAATTTTTGTTTTCCTTATGTTGAAGTATAATCCATACCAAAGGCTATAATCTTTGGTCTCCCTCAGTAAGTGCTTCAAGTCATCTTCACTGTTAGCAAGCAAGGTTGCATTATCTGTACATTGTTAATGAAACTTTCTCCAATCCTGATGCCATGTTCTTTTTTATAGAGTATAGCTCCCTGTTCTGAAATGGATGAACATCAACCAATTCTTTTTGGTACAGTGACTCTGTGTATTCCTCACATCTTCTTTTGATGCTTGTTGCATTTTTCAATATTTTGCCCATAGAATCCTTTAATATTGCAACTTGAGGCTTAATTTTTTTTTTCAGTTCTTTCAGCTTGAGAAATACCAAGCATGTTCTTCCCTTTTAGTTTTCTAACTCCAGGTCTTTGCACATTTCATTATAATAATTGACTTTTTTTTCTCAAGCTGCTCTTTGAAATCTTCTGTTCATCTCTTTTATCTTGTCATTTCTTCCATTTGCTTTAGCTACTCTCCACTCAAGGGCAAGTTTCAGAGTCTCTTCTGACATCTATTTTGGACTTTTCTTCCTTTCCTGTCTTTTTAATGACCTCTTGCTTTCTTCATGTATGATGTTCCTGATGCCATCCCATAATTCCTCTGGTTTTTGGTCATTGGTGTTCAGTGTATCATATCTATTCTTTAGATGGTCTCTAAATTCAGGGGGGATATATTCAAGGTCATATTTAGGCTTTCATGGACTTGTGTTAATTATCTTCAACTTCAACTTGAACTTGCATATGAGCAGTTGATGGTCTGTTTCACAATCAGCTCCTGGCCTTGTTTTCGCTGAAGATATTGAGCTTCTCTATCACCTCTTGCAACAGATGTAGTCAATCTGACTCCTGTGTACTCCATCTAGTGAAGTCCATGTGTATAGCCACCCTTTATGTTGTTGGAAAAAGGGTATATAGCACCCTTTATGTTTGCAATGAATAAGTCATTGGTCTTGCAAAATTCTATCATGGGAGCTCTGGTATTATTTCTATCACCAAGACCATATTTTCCAGCTATTGATGCTTCTTTGTTTTCATCTCTTACATTCCAATCACCAGTAATTACCAGTACATCTTGATTGGATGTTTGGTCAATTTCAGACTGCAAAAGTTGGTAAAAACCTTCAATTTCCTCATCTTTAGCTTTAGTGGCTGGTGAATAAAT
The DNA here is from genome assembly GCF_000298275.1 of Orycteropus afer afer. Taxonomy (NCBI): domain Eukaryota; kingdom Metazoa; phylum Chordata; class Mammalia; order Tubulidentata; family Orycteropodidae; genus Orycteropus; species Orycteropus afer. Next base: position 27,317,647 of record NW_006921592.1, read on the forward strand.
TTGGATAATATTATTAATTGATCTTCCTTGCAGGTGTATGTATAATATCCTGTCACTGACAGCATTTTACTTCAAATTACATCTTGAAATGTTCTTTTTGATGATGAATGTGACAACATTCCTCTTCAATTTGTTATTCCCAGTATAGTAGACCATATGATTGTCTGATTCAAAATGGCCAATATAGTCTATTTCAGCTTACTAATGCTTAGGATGTTGCTCTTTCTGTGTTCCATTTCATTTTGCACAACTTCCAAGTTTTTTAGATTCATTCTTTGTACATTCCATGTTCTGATTATTAATGGATATATGTAGCTGTTTCTTCCCATTTGGAGTCATGTCCCATTAGTAAATAAAAGTCTCAAAGCTTTACTCTATCCACATCGTTAAGACTGACTCTACTTTATGGAAGCAGCTCTTTCCCAGTCATATTTTGAGTGCCTTCCAACCTGAGGGGCTCATCTTCTGGCACTATAATAGACAATGTTTCACTGCTATTCATAAAGCCTTCTAGTAATATATGAGACAGTCTTTCACTCTGTTGATAAAGTTTTCAGTGACCAATTTTTTCAGAAGCAGATGCCTCCTTCATTCTTCTCAGTCTTAGTCTGGAAGCTCCACTGACACCTGTTCAGCACTGGTGACCCTGCTCTACCAGTGGTACAGCTTCCAGCCTCACAGCAACATCCAAGTTTCTGCAACACAACAAACTAACAGATGAGTGGTGGATATATATGCATACATATTATATGTGTGTGTGTGTGTACATACCACAAATACACACTTATAAATGATTCTAGAATGTCACTGGATTTGGATTAGAATTTTGGAATGGTGCAGTATGGCAGTTCACACTCCTTTCCAGAAGCAAGGAGAGTCCTTAGCAGAAGTTTGAGCATTTTAAGTCAAGGAAAACTATAAGAAAGTGGGTTAAGCCCAAAGAAAATCATATGCAAATTGAGCAATGATCAGAAAATCTTTTTTCTATTTCTTTTTTATTGTAAACCTAAGACTTTTTTTTTTTTTTCCTAATAGTGGAACACACTGATGTGGACAGAGAGTGTAATTTTAGTAGTAGAAACACATCCGGAAACGTGAAGGTGGTGGTGGGTAGGAGAATGCGCATCTCGGAGTCCCTAGTCTCCTACAGTGCCCTCCTCCATTCTTCTGAACATTGATCTTGCTGTGCAGTAGGGAAAGCTCCCTTGGGGGGTCTCCTCATCCATCTGACCCAATGGACTCCTAAGCTCCTTGAGGGCAGGGACTTCTTGTTCATCATATTCTTGTTGACCAGGAAATATCCAGCATCTAACCAGGTACTCAGTTAACATGAGTTGGAAAAATAAACAAACTAATCCAAATGTTTTCAAATTTCCAAAACACAACTTATAAATCAGGTTTTAAGTTTAAACCAAAAACCAAACTCACTGCTGTGAAGTCAGTTCTGACTCATGGCAATCCCAGGTATTAAGGAGTAGAACTGCTCCATAGAATTTTCTTGGCTGTAATCTTTATGGGACCAGATCCTCAGGCCTTTCTTCAGCAGCACCACAGAGTGGGTCCAAACAACCAACCTTTAGATTAGTAGTTGATTGGAGACTGTGCCATCCAGTAACCTAGGTTTTAGATTTAGCAGGACATTTTAAAATATTATCAGTGTTTCCTCCTTCCACATACATACCTTCCTACAATTCCCTAACCAATGTAACTATTTTTTCTTTCTGATTCTTTCTAAAGAGCTATTATTACTCTTATAATATTTATTATTTCTAATAAAAATCACTGAAATTCCTTCATCTGCAAGGACAAAAAATAATTTGAAAAGAGAGTAGTCATGAAGTACATTATTCTGGGCTCTAATATTAAGGGCTATGAAGGTATTTTTTTCAAGGTATGAGCCTCTCCATAAAACAGTTGTCCAATTGGCTACTTCCTACATAAATGTGGGTATTGAAGAGAGATGGGGAAGCTATGCACATCTACATTTATGGAGGAAAGATATTTTAAATATGTTTCAACCAATAATATTGTAAAAATACCCAGGAGACTTGTGATATGGAGCCAGAAGGAGTCTATGAGGTGAGGTTATGTCTGCCCTGGTCCCCTTTGAAGCACTTAGAAATGTTGCAAATATAGAATAAGCCCAATAATCTGGAAAGGTGGGAAAAAGAAGAGGGGGTGTCTTTACCCTTTAACTCTGTCTACTGAAGAGAAAATGAACTGTAAGCCTAAGTAAGAAACATTTTAGCATTTTAAGGCAGGGAAGATTTTGAGTCATAGAGAGATCTTGAATTATTTTGAATCATAACACTCCATAGTGCCCAGGAACACCAAGGATTTTTAATACTAGATTAATTAAACCAATTTTTTTTTACATTCTAATTAAAACTATTATAGAAGGTGAGCAAAAAGAGGGGAAGACCCTCAACAAGATAGATTGACACAGTAGCTACAATGATGGGCTCAAGGATAGCAGATATTGTGAAGATGGTGCAGGACCAAGCTGTGTTTCGTTCTTTTGTGTGTGGTGGTTGCTAGGAGTCAGAGCCCGCCCAATGGCACCTAACAACAACAAAAACAATAAAACTCTTAATCTTTTTAGAAAACTCAAGCAATCTATTATTGAGGGATGCGTAGTTCTGATGAAAGCACTTTTGCCCTTTCTGTCTGATTTGGGAGTGAAAAACCAAGGACCATAGTTGAAGAGACTTTGTTTCTTGCACAGAAATGTTTGGGTTTCTAAATGCTCTATCCACCCACAGCTTGCAAACAAGACATGCTCAGAAGTTTATGCATGGGTTGTTTGAAACTTGGAAAGCATACTTGGTCCTGTATCCTCTGGCCATAACCTACTTCAGCAGCCTGACTTCATTCTGTTTATGATTCAGCATCACTGAGCTCACTGCTCACCGCTCCTCTAGCTGGCTTTGTCCTTCATGCCTCCATGCAGTAGTTGTTGGTGCTGTCAAGGTGGTTCCAACTCATAGCCACCCTATGGACAGCAGAATGCAATACTGCCTGGTCCAGTACCGTCTTCACAGTCATTGTTCTGTTTGAGCTCGTTATTGCAGTCACTGTTAGTCATCTCATTAAGGGTCTTACTCTTTTATGATGACCCTCCCATGCAGTTGCCCATACTGTTGTCTCTGTGTGGAATTCCCTTCTTAAAGTTCCACACTGAGCAAAACTCAGTGTTCTTTCAAAACTTGATGTTACCTTTACTATGACATATTCCTTGATTCCACAGATAGATTTCATTGCTCCTGCTCAAGTGTTACCTCATACTTTAGCTACTAGAGCACTGTAGTGAGTTCAAGAGGACTTGGGGCTGATCATAAAAAAGATATGACCATGAGAAAGTGTTTCCAGAAGCTATTTATTAGGACTGAGGAATTGACAGTCACTTGTATGAGGTGGTCCCCCACCTCTTTCAGAGGCAATGGGCTCAGGGAGCCACTAGAAGGGGGAGAGGGCTCAACAACCCCAGGGAAGAAGGGAAGAGGAAATGTTCTAGATTGAATTGTGTCTCCCAAAAATATGTGTTGGAACCCTGATCCTAACCTGTGGATGTAATCTCATTTGGGAATAGGGTTTTCTTTGTTATCTTGTTGTTGTTGTGTCGTCGAGTCGGCCCCGACTCATAGCGACCCCTCCTTGGGTTGCCGAGGCAGTATCACTATGGAAGTAGATTGCCCCATCTTCCTTTGTTATCTTATTGAGGCCATATCAGTGTAAGGTGTATCTTAAACCCAATAACTTTTGAGCTAAAGATCACCAAGGAACCCAGGAATGCCAAGGCTGGAAGATGAGACAAAGATCTTCCCCTAGAGCTGACAGAAAAGAGTCTCCCCTAGACCTGTTGCCTTGAATTTGGACTTCTAGCCTCCCAAACTATGAGAACATAAATTTTTGTTTTTTCAAAGACACTCACATATGGTATTTCTGTTACAGTAGCATTAAGAAACTAAGAGAAAGGTCTAACATGCACCTTACAAAATAACCTCCTGCAGCAAGATGAGGAGTCTGACAATCTCATAAGGACAGCAGCCTCCTAGATAGATAGATAAACCAAAAAATCCAAGCCCACCACCATTGAGTTGATTCTGACTCATACTGACCTCCATAGAGTTTCCCAGGCTATAAATCTTTACAGAAGCATACTACCATACCTTTTTCCCATGGAGCAGGTGGTAGGTTTAAACAGCCAATCTTTTGTTTAGCAGCCAGGTTCTTTAACCAATATGCCACCAGGGCCCCTTCCTGTCTTTCTAGATTGCCTTAATCTGGAAGCTCCACTGAAACCTGTCTACCATGAGTGCCCCTGCTGGCATTTGAAATACGGGTGGCATAGCTTCCAGTGTCACAGCAACATGCAAGCCACCAGTTTCTTGTCAGTAAAACAAACTCTCAGATGGGTTCTTATAACTACAGGGTTTTTATCTTATCTAGGTCTAGCAGATGTTGAGTGCAGTCTTTCAGGTATGTAAAGTAGGCAAGCTCTAAATGTCTAAAAATCTTCTTATTCAGGCTATTTTTTAAATAATTGGATGTGCCCAAATTTGAGTTTGGTGCTGACAGGATTTTTTTTTTTTTTATAACAGGCCTCAGCTTGCTATAAAGAAGTAAAAAACTCGAGGCCAAATCACAGAGACCATTATTTATTTATTTATATAACAAGCACTTAAGAGCACTTAAGTATTATTACTTGTCTTTCTATATGTCTCTATCTCTGTCACTGGCTTGACACAGTGGCTGAAACAATGGGCTCAAACATAGTAATGACTATGAGGATAGTGCAGGACTGGGCTGTGTTTCATTCTGATATGTACATGATCACTGTGAGTCAGAACCAACTCAACGGCACCTAACAACAAGATCTCTGGGATTGTATTTAATTTATCTCTGGATGCCTGGTGTCTAGTCTAGCACCTGTGTGGTTACTGGTGTAGAAGTCATCAGGCAGGAAAACTCTAGCAGGATGAGAGAGTAAATGAAGAAAAAAAGACCCAGGAAGCAATACCTACAACCCACAAAAGCAACAATGGCAAGTTCCATCATGACAGCTGTGCAGCAGACCTTGAGATTGAATCAGTAGAGGCTAGGCAGAAGAATGGAAGGTCCTAGGAGGAAGGCCTTTGGGGAAAAGGAAAAGGAGAGAATGCCTGATGTGATGAAGCTCCTGGGGGAAAAGCTGAAGATATAATAATGGCCCACCCCCTGTCAATTTGCTGTTGTGGTGGCTGGTGTGTTGCTGTGATACTGGAAGCTGTGCCACTAGTGTTTCAAACACCATCAGGGTCATCCATGGTGGACAAGTTTCAGCAGAGCTTCCAGACTAAGACAGACTAGGAAGAAAAGCTAATCTATGTCCAAAACTCAGCCAATGAAAACACTATGATCACAACAGCTTATTTTCAGCTGTAGTGCTAGAAGATGAGCCCCCTCGAGTAGAAGTCACTGAAAATATGCAGTGACCACAACGATGTATGCACGCACACCAACCACCATGAAGACTGTACAGGACCAGGCAACATTTTGTTCTGTTGTACGTGGGGTCACCAAGAGCAGGAGGAGACTGGATGGCCACTAACAAATAATAACAGAGAGTGGGGAAAAAAGAAAACGCTAGTCAAAACTCTAGGAAAACTCAAAACCTGTGTAAGAAAAGAAATGTAATCATGTTTCATTTTGTTAGAGCTGGAGTAAACAATATTTCAATAATCATAAAAATGTAAGTGTTGATGATTAATTTACCAATAAATAGGGAGAGCACCAGGGATACAGGTGAGAAGAGACAACTCAGGACGCCCAAAGCAGCAGGCAAGAAGAGCAGGAGAAAGGGGATTAAAAGCTAGGAAGCCAGAGAGAAGAACAATCAGCCGAAGGGATTAGGTGAAGAGAGGAAACTCAGGCCCACCCAAAGCAGCAGGACCAGAGAGCAGGAGAAAGGGGATAAAAGCCAGGAACACAAACATAAGAGCAGTAAGCCCAGGGATACAGGTGAGGAGAGACAACTCAGGGACACCCAAAGCAGCAGGCCAGAAGAACAGGAGAAAGGGGACTAAAAGCCAGGAAGACAGACAGAGGAACAGTCAGCCACAGGGACCCAGGTGGGGGTGATACAAGAGGTCTCCAACAGCAAGACAAACTTGTCTGTCGGTTTGTCCTACTGTGGTGACATGTAGACATGAGTTTTGAGGCTGAGTCTCTGGTGTTTAAA
>NW_006921592.1:27326711-27334934 GCF_000298275.1 Orycteropus afer afer
AAGAGGGGGAGGCCTTCAACGAGATGGATTGACACGGTGGCTGCGATGATGGGCTCAAGTATAGCAGGGATTGTGGGGCTGGCGCGGGATTGGGCAGTGTTTCATTCTGCTGTGCATGGGGTCGCTATGAGTCAGAAACGACTCGATGGCACTTAACAACAACAGCAACAAATAGGGGGAGAGGAGACATGTAACTAAGTTCATGTCCATGAAATTTGAGCCTACAGTATTGGGTGGGATTTATGGAAAAGCTCCTTAAAAGGCCACAAACCTGTGCCTTTCTTCTATCTCCTTTGTTGCCAGACATAGGAAGTCCAGGTTTTCTTCGTGGGAGTGAAGGAGGGGGGCTATCATCTATTTGTGATCCAAGTGACTTCTATCTTTGTGCTCCCTACACCTGAATTCTCTTATGTGAGTGATAAACAAATTTCTATTTTATTTAAGCAACTTTATCGGAACTCTGTTCTAGGCAGCTGAACAAAATTTCTATCTGATACAAAATATATAGCATACTATTTAGAGATATGGAAGTAACCTCTTCAGGACACCACTCTTGAAGAGTATAACTACCCTCTCTAGTTGTGTTAGACAACTTGAGTCATGGGAAGAGGTGGGGTGTATATGGGAGGTATATGTACGCTACTGCCTGCACGGGCACCCCCATGACTAAAGGTAAGTGAGTGGGTAAGCATGTGGGGAGAGCCAGGCCAAGTCAAAGGGCACATACACAAAGAAACAGCTTTGCTTAATTCCAAATAGGATTCATATGTTTGGCCACTGATTTGAAAGAGTTTGAATTGTGGAATCACTGTTTGGGTGAACTTAGGCTGGATCTGCTGATTAAACCCTAGAGCCAATGCTCTTCCTATCCCCTTCCTCCGCTCTCCTTTCCCACTTTATATGATTCAGCTGGACAGGTAAACTTGCTGCATTCCTCTCCACCCAACAGGAATGCTATGAACAGTTGTTCAGATTGTGCATTAACCCTTTTTCTTTTCTTTTCTTTTTTTAAACTGGAGACGAGGACACCTTTTTCTAAATTGCAAAAAACCACTGGATGGGCTAGTGGACACCTTATTCCAACTGATGGTGACCCCACATGTTGCAGAGTAGAACTGCTTCTTAGGGTTTTCATAGCTGTGGCCTTTCAGAAGCAGATCACCAGATCTTTATTCCAAGGCACCTCTCAGTGGGTTTGAACCATCAACCTTTCTGGTAGTGATTGAGCACCAACCATCTGTGCCACCCAAGGAATGAAGTGAGTTTTGAGTCATAGCTGAACCATATAAAGCAGGCAAGGAGAGGGGAGCAAGGGCATAGGAAGAGCATTGGTTCTAGGGTTGTCGCTCCTAGTCATCCTGACCTCTGCTACTCGAAGATATTCGGAGTTTCTGCTGCCTACCATCATCTCCAGGTACTTTCATGCCCTTCTCTGGGTGCTGGCCTCCCACACCAACCCTACTGTGGACACAGCCCATTGGGAGGTGACAGCCACACTGGAGCTATTCCCATCCAGTTTCCCCATCTGAACTCTCACACCCCACTTCTCTTCCCATCATTAATCTCAGAGTTAATATATTTTCCTAAAGACAGGGAAAGAGATCAGTCTGTCTTGCCTTAGAATTTATGTTTTTAACTAGACAATTTCTTCTTCCAATTTCCTGTCCCTACTTGTAAGTTCCATGCATGGCTCTAACTTCCTTTAAAATATGACTCAAAACTCACTTTATTCAGGAAACATTCCAAGACTGATTACACACGAATTGATTCATTCCTTTGCTTGTTGCCCCCTGGAACTTAGCTATTCAAGGATACCGTGTTAATGTTCCCTTGTTGACGAGCTCTTTTGTAAATGTGTTCTTTGTATTTCTATGCTGCCTTTGCGGACTAGATTTTACATGTAGGATTACGAAAAGAGCTCAGAGTTGAAATACAAGGGGACAAATTCATCTTTCACTGAGAAACAAAGATTAAAATAGCTCACTTTAGAAACAATAAAGAAGTCATTTAATTGGAAACTTCCCAGAGACCAAATCTTCTACCTTTTCAGGAGGTGTGCCGAACACACAAATCTGTAAATCTTAGGCATTCAATAAACCTTTTAAATTGGCTTACAAGACAAATTTACCAAAGCAAAATTTTCAATTATCAATGATGAGTTACTTTCACAGAAAACATTTTGACGCAAGTGTTCCATTTTGAAACACGCTTGAAGTTGATGATGTTACTCATCCATTTGCTTGTTCATTTATTTAAAAAATAATTAACACTCACTGGGAACATGGTACTCTATGGGTAATGCAATATACAAAAAAGAAAATAGAAACCTATCTCCATGGAACTTGATGTTTAATTTATTCAAATAAGAGAGAGGAAAGGAAAGCCTGCTCTAAGATGTTACCACTTTGAGTGTGGCTGGCAGGTGAGCCACATTTAGGCATCAAATTTTACCCCAGACAGTTATTTGAGCTATCAGATGCAGAGTAGAGATCAAGGCACAAAACTATGAACAGGTACCATGTTACTAACTATGTACAGAGGGGAAAAACTGAAGCAAAAGTTGATCACTTTTCCCTTATACCTGCAAATTATTTTCCTTCCTTCCTCAAATTATTTCCCTTCCTTTTGTATTTCTTTCCCTTCTTTTTCTTCACCAGATTATATTATATCTACTACTACCATAAATGCCTTCCATCTATTGAATATCATAGACATAAATTAGAGTGATACCTGGCCTACAATGCCTCTGTCCTTTTTTGAGGGGTGAACATGTGACTCAGAGAAGGACATTTGTGGTATGTCATGTCCTTAGCCATGGGGAAGAGCAAGGAGGAGAGAACACAATTCCAATGGAACTCACTGGAGACTTCCCTGGGATCTGTTGAATTGGGGAAGAAGCCCCATTCCTGCTTTACCTATGTGTGTGGTGAAGAACTGCTGTTGTTATTTGCCTGGAGTAGATTCTGACTCATGGCAATTCCGAGTACACAGAGTAGAACTGCATTCCATAGCATTTTCAATACTGCATCATATTTTGAAAGAAGATCGCCAGAACCTACTTCTGAGGTGGCATTTCTGGATGGGTTTGAACTGCCAACCTTTCAGTTAGCAGTCCAGAACTTAACTATTTGTGCCATCCAGGTAAACGTAAACTCACTATTAACTGGCATTAAGTCAGATCCGACTCATAGTGACCCCTCCTTGGGTTTGTGAGGCAGTATCACTACAGAAGTAGATTGTCCAACATTCCTTTCAAGGAGTGGCTAGTGGATTTGAACCATCAGCCTTCCAGTTAGCAGTCAAATGCCTTAGGCGCTGCACCACCAAAGCCTAGTGAAGAAATAACTTTACCCAAAGAAAAGGGTGGCCTAAAGCCCTGGAATTCCCGAGTGATAGGAGTATCTTAGAAGTTTGTGACTTTGAGCCACTGAGGTAAGTCCAACTTCTGAGAAAAGGAGGGGTAATAATTCAACCAATCATGCCTACATAATGAAGCTCCAATAAAAATTCTAGATCCAGAAACTCAGTTGAGTTTCTCTGGTTGGCAATATTATTTGAGTATTATCAAACCTTGATGCCAAGAAGGAAACATATCCCTAAGGGCAATGGAATCTTCACATCTGGGGTCCACCCAGACCTTGCCCTATGCACCGCTCTCTCCCTTTGGCTGGTTCTGATTTGTATCATTTTGCTATAATAAAACTATAATTGCAAGTATAGTGCTTTGCTGAGTTCCATGTGTCATTCAAACAAATTATTGAAACTGAGTAGTTGTGGGAACACCTGAATTTGTAACTAACTTGTCAGAAGCAACAGTAGCCCTGGGGACCCCTGAAGGCTGAAATGAGAGATGTCTAATGGAAGACATTTAACATTGAATGTGGTAAGCTCATTTCATTGTGGAACTGTCAGGACCTGTGTCTGAAGCTGCCGATGGCCATGGTCATAGGTCTGTGAGGAATCCAACAAATGGAAGGAGTCAGAGGGTCCTGACGTCATCACTCACGCTCCACTCTGCTCTACTCTTGGTTTGGTTACATAACCAATAAACCTCTTCCACTTTTTTTTCCCCCTACAAATAAGTTCAAAGTAGATTTCTATCACTTTCAACCTAGCAGTCTTAATTAATTCTATAGGCCAACAAATACTAAGCATTTTACACATTGTCTCATTTAAGCATCCTATTAACTCCATTTTATAGATAAACAAAAACTTCAGGAGATTAAACCATGTATCTTTACCATGGTTAATATTTTTTCTTTTTACTAAAAAGACTTTAATTTTGATTTCCTATTTCTTTATCCAAAAGTACCTAAACATCTGTGTCTTCAATCATTTCTATGTTTTCATGAGATCCTTCCTTTAACCTTTGCCTCATTTTCTCATTCATTCATTCATTTATTTAAAATAATATGTAAACCTCATCTACAGTGAACTAGATACTAAGCTAAATGCCATGGGTACAATAATGAGCAAGATACACACATTCTCTACCCTCTCCAAGCTTAAAGTCCAATAGGAAAGAAACACAAATAGACAATAACAATCTGGGTTGTTGTAAACTGTAGTAAAGGAATTACATGGTGCTCTAGAAGCCCATAGTTGTTGTTGTTGTGTGCCGCCGAGTCGCCCTGACTCATAGCGACCCCTCCTTGGGTTGCTGAGGCAGTATCATTATGGCAGTATCACTTCTTCCTTCCAAGGAGTGGCTGGTGAGTTTGAACCACCAGCCTTCTGGTTAGCAGTCAAGTGCCTTAGGCACTATGCTACCAGAGCTCCCAGAAGCCCATAGTAGAGGTACTTAATTTATTCTGGAAGGATTCAGGAAAGACTTTCCAGAGAATGAAAGATCTAAGCCAAGATTTGAAAGATGTCTTTATTTTTGTCCCTTACTGTTTGTTATTTTTCATTATCTTCGTTTCATGAAGCATGTCCTTCCAATTACTTATTCTTCCATTCACAACTTTTAGACCTGTATCACTTGGTTGAGTTCAACAAGCATTTATTGAACATCTGTTATGGATTAGAAACTGCCCTAGGGAGAAATTGATAGATTAATGAGGGATCCAGAAGCTAGAAAGAGCATTTGGGTAGAAGATGGAAGGTTCTGGTGAAAGTCACCTGGGATGCCTTGTTCTTGTTAGGTGCAGTCAAGTAGGCTCTGACTCATAATGACCCTCTGTACAACAGAACAAAACACTGCCCAGTCCTGTGCCAGCTTCACAATCCCTGCTAGACCTGAGCCCATAGTTGCAGCCCCAATTAAGTTTTGAGTGTCTTCCAACCTGAGGTCCTCATCTTCCAGCACTATATTGAACAATGTTTCAGAGCTATTCATAACGTCTTCCAGACTGTGTTTCACTGCTATTCATAAAGTTTTCACTGGCCAATTCTTTGAGAAGTGGATGGTCCCTTCCTCCTTCCAAGTCTGTCTTAGTCTGGAAGCTCCCCTGAAACCTGTCCACCATGGGTGACCCTGCTGGTATTTGAAATACCAGTGGCATAACCTCCAGCCTCACAACAACACACAAGCCGCCTTAATATGACAAACTGACAGACAAATGGTGGTGGGATGCCTGGAGAGCCCAGATAAAGGCCTTCTTCCTATCCATGGTGCTCTACTCTGCCCAGCCCTTACTCTGGGGCCTCTTTCCTCCTTTCCCCAATCCACCATCCAGTGCCATCACTAGGGGGTGCAGGAATAACCCCAGGGACTATGACAATGGAGGCAGGCAGTCTGGCACTGCAGGAGGTGGGGTGCCAAAGCAGTGACATCACTAGGAATGGTGACACCAATCCTAGTTACATTATGGCCATCAACTGTTGAATATTCTGTCTGATTCCCATCCCTTGTGAATTTTCCTTACTTTTGCATCTACAGAGTACATCACTCTTCTCATTCAGAAGTCCTCCATGATTTCATTTGAAATGAGAACATGAAAATGAACAAAGCTGTTGTTTGATCCTACTTTTTAGTAAGTATCAAAAATACATTTAAGTGAACAGTAAGAACCAAAAGGTACTGAATACACCATTCTAGAATTTGATTGTGTTAAACTGGAAAACACAATGTTCCCTTTTCTATTCTTTCTGTTAGCTTAATACCTTAGTTTACTTCCTGTATGTTCCTCTTATAATTGTGGGAAAATATACAAAACATCAAATTTTTACCATTTTGAAGTGTACAGTTTAGTGACATTAATTGCATTCACAATATTGTATAATCATCACCACTATATGTTTTTACATTTTTTCACTGCCCTGAACAGAAACTCTGTATCTCTTAAGCATCAAATCCCCATACCGTTTCCTCCTAGCCCGTGGTAACAATTTTATGGTTCTATTCATCTGTCTATTCTAGATATTTTAAATACATGAGATTATATAATATTTGTCCTTTTGTGTTTGGCTTATTTCACTTAGTATAATGTTCTCAAGTTTCATCTATGTTATAATGTGTTAGAATTTCATTTCTTTTTATGGCTGTTTTATGGATGTACCACATTTTGTTTATTCATTCATCTGTTGAAGGGCACTTGGGTGGTTCTACCTATTGTATACTACGAATAATGTTGCCTTTCCTTTTGATGGTCCATTATCTCTTCTTGTTGTTGTTGTTGTTATATGCCGTCGAGTCGGCCCCGACTCATAGCGACCCCTCCTTGGGTTTCCGAGGCAGTATCACTACGGAAGTAGGATTGCCCAACCTTCCTTAGTCTTTCTTAAAAGAGACAGTAATAAGATGGGAATGGCATGAATGAATGAGTAAATAAATGAACTATTGAATAGGATACTTGTGGTACTGAAAAGAGATTAAGATGGTTTAAGTCAACTTTACCTTATTTATTATCCAAAACCAAAGCAAACTCACTGCCATCCAATTGATTCCAACAAATACCGACCCGCATTGGGTTTCCAAGGCTGTAAATCGATATGGACACAGACTGCCTCATCTTTCTTCCACAGAGTAGCTAGTGGGTTTGAACCTCCAATCTTGGTTAGCAACCAAATGCCTTATCCACTACATCACCAGAGCTTTATTTATTCTGCTGCTCTGTTATTATCTGTGTCCTTGGTTTCTATTCATTTTACTGCTCCCAACTCTCCATTGCTGAACTGGGATTTTGACTTCTTCTTGCAGTTACTCTGGTTATTTCTAGGACAAGAGTTGCTAACTCTCCAAGTCTGTGATAGAGCTGACTAGAGAGGAAGGCTAATTTAATGCAGTTTATTTAGTAATAACTTTGGCTTCTCCATTCAACACTTCCTGGCACTTGAAACATGTGATAGCTGAGATAATATTTTTTAAATATTAACATCATCTAGGCTTCAACAAGCATCATCCAATGGAAATGATATTCATAGCAACAGCATCCACCAAGGTTCACAAGCCAGAGCTGGAATGTTATTATTGTGCAATGAAAATTCACAGCCTCCCAGCAATTGAATCAAAATATGAGGTTGAACTAAATTACATTCTGCTTATCTTAAACCCCCAAGGACAGCCTAATCATACCACAACACATAAGGAACTCACTTTTATTTTATTTTATGAAAATAAAACTGTTAACTTGAAAATCAAAGTATGAAAGCAAAAAATAAAAAGAGGAAAATTATAATTTAGCTTCCTTCAGTAGAAGATATTTGTCTTTGCTAAGCTTCTCTACGCACTGACAACTGCTGACTGGTAAAGTGGTATTCCATCACACTCAAAGCTTCTGAGTCAGGCCATTCATTTTGCATTCTATGGGAATTAAATTATTCCAGTAGCCAGAAACATAATCAGGGAATGTGAAGGAGGTAGAGGAGGAGGAGGAGAAAGAGGAATAAGGAGAAGGGGAGGAAAAAGAGGGAGGGGGAGGAAGGAAAGGAAAAGAGGAGAAAGGTTCTAAGTTTTGAGAGAGAGAGGAGAAGTGAGTAAAGGAAAAGAAAGGAGAGGGGAAGGAGGAGGAGAAAAAAGGGGGAAAGAGTAAGAATGAGAAGAGGAGGTAGTAAGGAGTTGGAGAAAGAGGAGGAAATGTAGTCCTCAAACAATAGGAAATGAAATGGGAGGTAAGATTCAGTTGGTTTGAAAACTAATCACAAATATTGTACCTCAACGTTGAATGCAGCAATTGCTGTTTTAAGCAAAGGTAATTCTGGTGGTTTATTTGATGAAAAGAGTTGGTTTGTTGTTGTTGTTGTTAAGTGCCGTCGAGTCGTTTCCAACTCATAGCGACCCCA
>NW_006921592.1:27338169-27347490 GCF_000298275.1 Orycteropus afer afer
TTTTAATCCCCTTTCTCCTGCTCTTCTGGCCTGCTTCTTTGGGCGTCCCTGAGTTTCCCCTCCTCACCTAATCCCTTAGGCTGATTGCTCTTCTCTTTGGCTCCCTGGGTTTTACCCCTTTCTCCTGCTCTTCCGGCCTGCTACTCTGTGCTACGCCCGTGCTTACCTTGCTCCCGGAGACCCGGTCCCCGGAGACCCGTCTGAGCACTAGAAGAGTTGATAGAATCATAGAATCTGAGTTGGAAAGGATAATAAAGGTCATTGAGCACAACTAGCCATCTCATCCTTAACTCTTTCTACTTCCATTCTCAGCACAGATCTGGAATTTTAATCACTGTGTTCACTTCTCTTCCCAGTTTTTGAAACTAGATTCTCAATATCATCCAGGATTTATTCTTTCCTGAGTGTTCATGATAAGTTCCTTCTCTGATATCTAGGATATGTGGGCTTACTAATTCCTACCTCTCCTGGACTTTTTCACATGATTGCCTACTATCCCAAGCAGGCACCCCCTTCTTCTGAGGTGGCTTGCTCTCAGCCCAGCGCCCACATTTTCCAGCATACTGGAAAACACAGTCATTCCTTGCTTGTAATGATAGGAATGGCTACCCATAAAGGTGAGCAGAGCACCTGGTACTCTCTCTGTGGCTGGAAAACAATGCCAAGGTGAATCATTCCTAAACTATAGCTCAAGGCCGTGGGTAATCCCCTATCTGGATGCTCAAGAGATGCTGGAGACTCCCCTCAGGCTCACGGGGCTTCCTCCAATTCTCCTCCCAGATTCCACTGGCAAACCAAGATTTTTTTCTTGGCTGGCATCTCCAAGATATTATTGAGTGTCATTTAATACTAAGGAACCTGCCCAGGGTACCCCACTGACTTTCAATATGCATCCTGTGGAGATCAGGAACAGTGCCTCTGCTGGCTCTTTTGTGCTTGTCTTTATCCCAGCATAATTTGAGAGCATCTTGCTTGAAAGGCAGCATGGCCAAATGGTTAGTGAGGCTCTGAGCTCGAAGTTAGTCAGATTTCTTGGTTCAAGTCTAAATTTCACCACTTACAAGTAAGGTGACCCAGGTGAGTGACTCAACTTCCCTGAGCTTAAAGGAGTGTCTAGCATATGGCAAGTGATTAACAAATGCTTGCTATTTTTATCATCATCACCTGAATAACCTTTGGGTCAGACCAGGAGCTTAATTAAATGAATAATTAACTAAGCTGCTGTGTTTAGTTCTACCAACTATGAATGATCAAAATAGCAATTAGTTCACAGTTGAAGAGCACTATGTTCCTGTGTTCTAAATCACTGTGACAAGGGCCCTGCAGGCATCGATATCATTCAGTATTTTCAATAACCCTATGAGGTAGGGACCAGGATTACCCCCTTTGTACATAAGGGACATTGACATTCAAAGAGTGGAATGAACTACCCAAGGTCATTCAGCTAATAAGAGGAGAGTCTGTAGATACTCAGTTCCCTGACTCCATAGCCCAGAGTCAAACCACTATGAGATGTTGCCTTGTACACAGCAGCTTTATGTATATCATGGATGAAGGGAAATTCAGCAAGGGCCAAATTGTGTTTGTGGTTATGCAGGTGCACCAGTGTATGCTCATTTGTTTGTTTTAAATCAGATTTCTCAGGTCAAAAAAATCGTAAGCATTTCTCTCTTAGGCACCAGACCGTGCCTTTGAGATAGACAGAAATGCCCAGAAGACCCTTGATAAATACTTCTATGCCAGCAGTTATCCCTAGAGGGAAAGTGGACTGTCCAGGGAAGTGGACTGTCCACCCTGAGTCTATGTTCTCTGCCCCCTTGGGTTTTCCTTGCTAGTTCCTAACAATGGCTCCCAAATGTGGGACTAATTTCTTCTGATTTTTAGAGTAGCTACTGAATCTGTTCTCAAACAAATTCCACTTCAAATTCTTCACTTTGACCAAGTCGTTCCAAATGGTGCCAAATCACTGGGAAAACTGAAAGTTCATGTGAGGAGAAACAATGTTTTGTTTTGTTTTGTTTTGTTTTCACAAGTGAGATTGATTAGCACATGGAAAGACCATTTCATGAATGATGGGCGTATTTGTTTCCTAATGCTGCTAAACAAATTAACACAAATTACTGCCTTAACACAAATTTATTTTCTCACAGTTCTGGAGATCAGAGCTGCAACTGAGTCACTCCAACCCCTGCTTCCATCCTTACATCTTCTTTTCTGTCTCTCTTCTGCATCCCTCTTTCATAGGAAATGCTTGGGATTACTACATTGGGTCCACCCAGATGATCCAGTATAATGTTACTAATGAAGAGCCTTAACTTCCTCACATCTGCAAAGTACTTTATGCCATGGAAGGTAACATATTCACAGGTTCCAGGGATTAGGACATGCATATCTTTGAGGGCCCCTTATTCTGCTTATCACAACAGGTCTTCTATGTGTATAGGTTCCAAGGCTCTTGATAAAATCCTTGTGTTGGTGCTGACAGCATAGGATCTTCCTCCTGATGAGAAGGAGCTTCTATAACTCTTACCTTCCCATAAAGCCCAATATAAGTGTGTGTATCATACTTCCTGAAAGCCTTACAGTGATCCAAACAGAACCCTAGTCAGAGCACCTGGACTCCAGAGGAATAAAAACGTCTGCCTCTGTTTCCCCAGTCCAACTGCTAGTGCTGAGGTGGGCCCAGAAGAAAGGAGGAATGAAGGGCAGGTCTTGCCACCATTTTTACATTCTGAGTCAGTAGACATTCTTAAAGTTGTCTCAGAAGGCCAAAGCCCTGACTCTGAGGAAAGGGTATCTGGGAAAAATAAAATAAAATACTTCTGCCTACCTGGCTGCTGTATTAGCCCCACCTCTAGGAAGGTCTAACTGGGGCCTGATCTCAAGTGGGCCTTATAGTAGTGATTGCTCCAGGGACTGGTAGAGTATCTTAAGACCTTTCCGGGAATATCTCAGAAGCCTTTTTCTAACCAGCCTATGGTGAGCAAGCCCTGTCTCCAATGAGCTATTCCTGAGGCTGCTTTAGTAAGTTTCCTTTTTTTAATGGGCAAGAACTCTGGAATTTATAAGAGTTGTTGTTACTAGCTCACTGCCTCTGGTGGTGTAGTGCCTAAGGCATTTGACTGCTAACCAGATGGCTGGTGGCTCAAACACACAAGCCACTCCTCAGAAGGAAGATTGAGCAATCTACTTCCATAGTGATACCACCTCAGAAACCCAAGGAGGGGTCGCTATTTGCCAGATCCAACTCAACAGCAGTGAGTTTGGTTTTTGGTTTGGCCCATTACAAAAAATAAACCAGAAGCTGTCAAGTCAACTCCATGCATCAAGCAACACCATGTACATCAGAATAGAAGAATTGTGCTCTGTAGGGTTTCCAATGGCTCATCTCTTGCCAGGATATTATCAGGCCTTTCTTCCAAGGTGTCTCTGAATGGGTTCAAACTGCCAGCTTTTTGGTTAGTAGTCACTTTATCATTTGCACCACACAGAGACTCCTTCACTGGCCCATAGATTATTCTAACTAGTAATGAAACTGTTGCCCACTTACATATCTGACACTGAGACTCTGAACTTCAGACCTGGAAATTTGGCTACAGGTTCAATTCCAAAGCAACAAATAGAATTACTGAAAGAGTCTCAGTGAACCGAAAATGTTTCTAAGCATTTAGATGGTCCCCTGGAACTTTCTGGATGTGATTTCTTGGGTTTGCATGTTTTATCTATAAGTTTAGCATCCCTATGATCAGAGAATAGCTTCAAGACCTACATAAATGAACAAATAAATCCACTCCCCTGCTCTGTAAATCACTTGGCTGCATCTGGTATTCTATTACTATCTCCTCTGGGCTTCTGTCAGTTCTGTTTGGGGTTGGCCACACAGCCCTGCCCTGTGGCCTGCTCTGTTCTTGCTGGGAGGTTGTGTCTGTTGGAGGCAGGCTGCTGGACCACACAAGGACTGTTAATAAACTGTTTACTCCATGCTGGTGTCCAGGCCGTTACACCCACTGTGGTCCGACTTCACCTTAATGACCGGATCTCTGCAGCTAATACCCTCTAATCAGGTACCTCAGAACTGGCTGGAGGGTCTTTCTTTGTCCAGCAAGCTCATTGCTTTTCATCTTTTACCCACTCCTCCTGCCTCCTCATCCTTCCTGAAATTTCTGTCTGTCCACTCTGAAAAAGCAAAATATCCAAATATTGGACTCACCAAGTAACTTTAAGGGATTGCATTTATTTCAGCATCAAAGGCCTGTTGGAAAACAAGTCTGTGTTCTACGAGACCCCTGCAGTTTTAGACATTACTGCAATGAAAAAATCAGCTGACATTTTCTAGGTAGCATGGTGTTAAGAGTCCCTAAACCATTGGCAAAGGGAAGATGGCTGCTATTTTTCTTTCTAGAAAGTGTTTGGTTACATTTAGCTTTGCCACTCATACACCCTAGGAAAATTCTTCAGAAAGCAAGTATAAGGCCAAACACTTGACCAGTGAGGAAGAGCCAAGACCTCTGGGGCTAGCCCCTTGGGGAAAAAAACCCACAGATCTAGATCCACCATCTCTCCTGTGCTCCTCTACCCC
Source organism: Orycteropus afer afer (assembly GCF_000298275.1). Lineage (NCBI taxonomy): Eukaryota > Metazoa > Chordata > Mammalia > Tubulidentata > Orycteropodidae > Orycteropus > Orycteropus afer. Next base: position 27,342,749 of record NW_006921592.1, read on the forward strand.
TGCCTCTTTTCATGCCTCCCTCAGCCGTTCTAAGGACACTGACAGCCATAAAAAATCAGGCCTGTTAGCAACAGGAAGGATCACAGGCCTCGGTTCCTGTTGAGCTCCTCCAACAGCAGCCGCCATCTGGCTCACCATCACAGCCGAATACGGGCCCTGATTTATGGGACGGCTCGGGTCAGGGAGTGGGCCATGCACATTGCCCTTTCCCCCACAGACACCCCAGCAGGCCAGGGCCCGAGAGAGGGCTATTGCAGGTCATCAATAAATCCTGGGGATAAAACAATACAGAGGTTATTAGAAGGAGCCGAGAGGGGACCCATGTGAGTTATTCCAATTACAAACATGGCTGTCTTCCTCGGTGCAGTTCAAAGCGTGTGCACTCTCATGCATTTTAGCAGCTAATAAAAATACTGTAGGGCTTCTCTTTCTTTCCTTTTCTTTTATTTCTTTCTTTTCTTTTTTTATTTTTGAAACCCATAGTGCTTATAAATTACAAGGTGGAGGGCTGTGAAAGATACATCGTGGCTTTGAAGCAGTGCTGACAACCTCAAATTAATTGATCATAAAAGGAAGTCAGCTGCAATGAATGAGGAACCATTTCTCTAAGCAGAAATAGTCAGTGGTCCCCCCATGGGGATGAGAAGAAAACAACTAAAGTTAGAGGTGGGCAAGGGGGAACAAATGGAAACTTTTCAGCGCTTCAATCTCAGCCTCTCCAGTGGAGGCTCTGCAGATGGGCCTGTGGCTTTGTTGGGGAGCAAGGACAGGAGGGCCAATCCTATAAAAGGGAGGAAACCTACAGGCAAGAGTGCTCTAAGGCAGATCAAAAGCTTTATCTTCTCTATCTTTCCCCAGACCAAAAATTCATCAGAACCATCACTGGCTGGCCATTGAGACCCTTTTGCTTTTATTGTGCTGAAATGAAATCGGCTGGAGATTATAATTAAATTGTAATGATATGAACTAGTAGGGTGGGAGGTGGATGGATCAGAGAACCCAAACAAAGACTTAGGGAAAGAATTGAGTTATACAATCTATGTAAAAAGATGTAGCCTTTTTTAGAAAAGATTCTTAGTCATTTCAATGAGATTCTGTTGATCTCCTGTGAAAAACAAGATTTGCACCAATTTTGCTTTAAAAGGCTCATACTTCAATTATGATGCTTGTTTTATAATAAATGTTAGTATTTTAAATGAAGAATGAGAAGATGTCATAAAAGAAAATTTAATGATCAGAAGACAAATATTACAAGAAATTATTTAATTTTTAGATAGATTTTTGCATCCTACCATGTTATAGGGGAGCTCTGGTGGCTTAGTGCCTAAGGCACTTGACTGCTAACCAGAAGGCTGGTGCTTCAAACCCACCAGCCACTCCTCAGAAGGAAGGTTGGGCAATCTACTTCCGCAGTGATACTGCCTGGGAAACCCAAGGAGGGGTCACTATGAGTCGGATCCCAGTCGACAGCAGTGAGTGGTTTTTTTTTTCTGTTTGACATGTTATAATTAAAAACATTTTTTTCCTATTCTTTGCTCTTATAAATTCTTTAATGATTTCATGCTGAATGATATCTACTTTCATACATAATAATGATAGTGAATTGAGTCTTTCTTGAATCAGTGCTGCATGCTGAGCATTCTGGTGGTGTAGTGGGTAAGATTTGGCTGCTAAACAGAAGGTGAGTGGTTCAAACCCACAAGTGGCTCCATGTGAGGAAGATGAGGCAATCTACTTCAGTAAAGATTTACAGCCTTGGGATTGCTATGAGTCAGAATTGACTCTGTGGCAGTGGACTTTTAGGGAAAATAATGAGTGTTCTGTTGTACAGTTTGTGATCTTTAAAGTTAGAAATATGCGTAAAGCATTTTCAACATTGGAAATATGCATTGTGTTTTATCTTCTATTATGGAATTATATATATGCCTACATGAGTAAAATTTGTCTTTCTTGAATCTGTAAACTTAGTTCTGATGTAAGCATGTCATTGTCACACTTCTCTGTAAAGGTTTTTATTTAAGTTATCAGGATAAGCATAGTGCCTAAGACATTTGACTGCTAACTAGAAGGCTGATGGTTCAAACCCACCAGCCCTCCTTGGAAGGAAGTTTGGGCAATCTACTTCCACAGTGATACCGCTTCAGCAACCCAAGGAGGGGTTGCTATGAGTCAGATGGCAGTGGTTTTTTTTTTTTTTTTTTGATAAGCCTGCACTTATTCTTGGATGCCTTCATGTATTCTTCATCAGGTGTATCTGCATTGTTTAAGAAGGAAAATCTATTTGAAAGAACTTCATACACTTTTGACCTTCTTTTCATGCAAAATTCAAGTGTGTCAATGATGATGTAGTATGTTTATACTTGAAATTGATCTCTGGCAGTTAGTGATGCTTCTGGGGCACTTCTGTCATTTACTTATTTCTTTCCAATGTTTCTGTGACAGTGAACTGCTTGCTAATAAATATTTGGCAGTACTTGATTGTGTTCTCAAAATTTTCAAAATCTTCTCTTAAATTATGTAAATACTCTGTTAATGACTAGTAGAGGTCTGTGCATGTCTTTAAATTTACTTCTGAATCTTGGAGAGCTTGATTCATCCAATGAAAATGTTGCACTATTTTATTCCACATAGCCAACATAAATACATACTCTAGTGTTTGTATTTTGTTGAAAATGTTTTTTGCTTCTCTTTTGGCATCTCCTTTTTGTGTCTGATCTTCAGTAATATTTTCTAAGACATCTAGATTTGAGTGTATGATTCCAGGATTGCACTTATTGCTACAGCAGGAGCTTCCCAACATGTATTAGAAAAGCATTTAATACTCAATTATTGCCTAAGTATGTTTTAAGAACTACCCATTGATGAGTAGAGTAGCAAAAAAGAAAAGAAAAAACATGTGTAGAGTAATCGAACAGTAGAAAAAAAATCAGCTGCTTCCAGATAACAATTACTGTGCAATATACCACAAGATCAAGTGAATGAATAGCACATGGTATGAGAATGGCATATTGATTATGTTCTAAAATTTTCTGTTGCATGACTTTATAATGCGCTGATGTATTGGCAGCATTTTCATAGGACTGGCTTGTGCACTTAAAAAAAACAATTTTGCAAATTTTACATAAATAATGAAGTATTTGATTTGCAATTTCTTTACCAATATGATTTTTAAGCTAGTAAATGTGATAAATCACTCAACAGGCTTTCCATGTGTTGCATATCTTTAAACAGTACTGTAATAATTGGAGCTGTGTGTCAACTTGACTGGACCACAATTCTCTGTGGTTTAAGCAATTGTGATGTGGGTTGTTCCAATGATAGGATCAGATGTATATGTTTTGAGCAGCCAATCCATGGAAAGGGAGTTTCCCTACAGGTGTGGATTGCTTCTGGTATATTTATGGACATCCTGGCAAAAGAGACACTCTCCTGTGGATTGGGATTCTGTTGTGCTGCCTACAACTGTCTGTGAGTGAAAAATTCACCATTTGGCTTGGAGATCTTGGATTCATCATTTGTTGGAGTCCAACAGCCAGTATACTGCCTGCCAACCTTGAGCTCCTCAGCCCCTGCAGCTGTGTGAATTGGGAAAAGCCTCTAGCTTGATGCTTGATCCAAGAACTTTGGACTTGCCAGCTTCTATAAGTGTGTGAGCGATTTTCCCAAGATAAATTTCTCCTTCTCTCTATATATAAGCTTTACTGGTTTTATTTCTCTAGATAACCCAGTCTAACACATTTGGTACTGGCAGTGGTTCTAGAGAGACAAAATCATAAGGATGGGCTTCCTAAATTGGTTCTCCAATTTGATTAATCATAAAGACACTAGTGACCCTGCCTGGGTTAGTAAAGAGGGTCCTGCTAATCAGTGGCATGAGGTGGCAACATTAATATGCAAAACAGTACCACCAATAGATCAAGTACTTGTGAAAAGTGAGGCTCTGTGTGATTGCATATCTGACACTTTTCTGCAATTTTGTCAGCATGGGGAGTATAAGGAAGCTGGTTGGTTGGTCCCACTTACACTAGACAAAGTGGTGAAACAGCAAGATGAGCTCAGGGCTGCTGAGTCACAGCTTAAGTGACACATAAAAGACTTCAATGTTTCCAGTTGTGCTCCAAAAGAATGCCTTATTTCTTCTAGTGACAGAGCTGATATTGCCGAAAACCAAACCCAGAGTCTTATTGTAAGGGTGGCTGAAATACAATGCCAATTAAATTACTAACCCAGAATGGTGTCTGAAGTTAAAGTGAGGGCATTGATTGGGAAAAAATGGGATCCTGAAACCTGGAATGGGGACATATGGGCAGATAGTCAGGAAGATCAGGATATGGAGCCTGTAAATTCTGTTGAATCCCTCCCATCTGAATAGATTACAGTAAAACCATTATCCTCTCCACCTCAGTTTGATAAGATTAGCCCGACTGTTCCTGCTGGGCATTGCCTGAAGCAGAGGCCACGGAAGACATTGCTGAATTCTCAGGTACTGCCCCAACCACCTATTGTTGCTGCTAGACCTATAGCTGAAGTTAACTCCAACTGACCCCCAAAAGGTGAAATACAAAGTGTGACTGAAGAGGTGGTATGCTACACCTGAAAAGATCTACTTGATTTTACTAACATGTACAGACAGAAACCTAAAGAATATGTATGGGAATGGCTACTGAGGGTGTGGGATAATGGTGCAAGGAATGTAACATTGGATCAATCTGAGTTTATTGATTTAGGCCCACTAAGTATGG
>NW_006921592.1:27347590-27363356 GCF_000298275.1 Orycteropus afer afer
ACCTTAAGTCAAGTTGAAGTAGGAGACCTGCCTTGGTATAATGTAGAAGAAGGTATCCAGAGGCTTAGGGAAATTGGCCTGTTAGAATGGATTTATCAGATTAGACCCCTAGAGCCAGAAATGGAGAGTCCAGAAGACACACCTTTCACCAGTACAGTGAGGAATAAATTTGTAAAGGGAGTTCCACCATCCTTGAAGACTGCTGTGATTGCTATTTTATGTAAACCTGATTAGACAGTGTAAACTGCCCCAATTGAAATAAGACACTTAAATTCGATGGGACTGATTGGACCCCGTGGTAGTAGGGGCCAAGTGGCAGCAGTTAATCGACAAAGGCAAGGTGGGCGTGGTTACCATAATGGACAGCAGAGTCAGAACAGTAATCAGAATAGTCTGACTCGTGTGGAATTATGGCATTGACTACTTGCGCATGGTGTTCCTAGTAGTGAAATACATGGAAAACATACTAAATATTTATTTGATCTGTATAGACAGAAGAATTCTAGGGTACATGAACAGCACCCTAGATTGAATTGCCAGAATACAAAGTCATGACCTCTCAATCAATTCCCAGACTTGAGTCAGTTTACAGACCCATAATCCCTTGAATGAAGGGGAGGCTAGCTTTCTTTGAGGAAGGACCCCACTACATTGCCAAAAATCTATAATGTCAGTCTTTCTCCTAGCCTTGCCCAAAGAGATCTGAGGCCATTTATGAGAGTGACTGTTCATTGGGGAAAAAGAAATAATCAGACTTTTTTGGGATTACTGAACACTGGCTCTGAACTGACACTAATTCCAGGAGACCCAAAGCATCATTGAGGCCTACTAGTCAGAGTGGGGGCATATGGAACTCAAGTTATTGATGGAGTCTTAGCTAAAATGCATCTCACAGTGGGTCCAGTGGATCCCCGAACCCATTCTGTAGTGATTTCCCCAGTTCCAGAATGCATAATTGGAATAGACATTCTCAGCAATTGGCAGAATTCCCACATTGGGTCCCTGACATGTGCAGTAAGGGCTATTATGGTAGAAAAAGCCAAGTGGAAACCATTAGAACTGCCTCTACCTACCAAAATAGTAGATCAAAAGCAGTACTGCATCCCTGGAGGGGTTGCAGAGATTACTGCCACCATCAAGGACTTGAAGGATGCAGGGGTGGTGATTCCCACCACATCCCCATTTAATTCATCTCTTTGGCCTGTGCAAAAAACAGATGGATCATGGAGAATGACAATAGATTATCGTAAACTTAATCAGGTGGTGATTCCAATTGCAGGTGGTGATTCCAATTGCAGCTGCTGTTCCTGATGTGGTTTCATTGCTTGAGCAAATTAGTACATCTCCTGGTACTTGGTATGCAGCTATTGATCTGGCCAATGCATTTTTCTCAATACCAGTTTCAAAGGACCATCAGAAGCAGTTTTCCTTCAGCTGGCAAGGCCAACAGTATACTTTCACAGTCCTTCCTCAAGGGTATATCAACTCCCTGGCATTATGTCATAATTTAGTACTTAGGGATCTTGATCACCTTTCCCTTCCATAAGATATCACACTGGTCCATTATATTAATGACATTATGTTGATTGGACCTAGTAAGGGAGAAGTATCGATGACTCTAGACTTATTGGTGAAACATATACATGCTAGAGAGTGGGAAATTAACCCAACAAAAATTCAGGCACCTTCCACCTCAGTGAAATTTCTGTGGGGCATGTCAAGATATTCCTACTAAAGTGAAGGATAAGTTATTGTATCTGGCTTCCCCCACAACTAAAAAGGAGGCACAATGTCTGGTGGGACTCTTTGGATTTTGGAGGCAACATATCCCTCATTTGGGTGTGTTGCTTTGGTCTATTTATCAAGCAACTTGGAAAGCTACTAGTTTTAAGTAGGGCCCAGAACAACAGAAGGCTCTGCAACAGGTTCAGGCTGCCGTGCAGGCTGCTCTACCACTTGGGCCATATGATCTGGCTGATCCAATGGTGCTTAAAGTGTTTGTAGTAGATAGAGATGCTGTTTGGAGTCTTTGTCAGGTCCCCATTGGTGAATCACAATGCAGACCCTTGGGATTTTGGAGCAAAGCCCTGCCATCCTCTGCAGATAACTACTCTCCTTTTCAGAAACAGCTTTTGGCTTGTTACTGGGCTTTAGTAGAGACTGAACACCTAGCCATGGGCCACCAAGTCACCATGAGGCCTGAGCTACCCATCATGAACTGGGTGTTGTCTGATGCACAGTCATAAAGTTGGACATGCACAGCAGCACTCTATCCTTAAATGGAAGTGGCATATCAGAGATTGGACTTGAGCAGGACCTGAAGGCACAAGTAAGTTGCATGAGGAAGTGACCCAAATGCCTATGGTCTCCACTCCAGTCACATTACCTCCCCTCTCCCAGTCTGCACCTATGGCCTCATGGGGAGTTCCTTATGATCAGTTGACTGAGGAAGAGAAAACTCGTGCCTGGTTTACAAATGGTTCTGCACAATATGCAGGCACCACTGAAAGATGGACAGCAGCAGCATTACAGCCCCTTTCTGGGACTTCCTTGAAGGACAGTGGTGAAGGGAAATCCTTCCAATGGGCAGAACTTTGAGCCATGAGTATGGCTATTCACTTTGCATGGAATAAGAAATAGCCAGATGTGTGATTATATATGGATTCATGGGCTGTGGCTAATGGGTTGGCTGGATAGTCTTGGACTTGGAAGGAGCATGATTAAAAAATTGGTGACAAGGATGTATGGAGAAGAGGTATGTGGATAGATCTCTCTGAATGGGCCAAAGGAGTGAAGATATTTGTGTCCCATGTGAATGCCCACCAAAAGGTGACGTCAGCAGAGGAGGACTTTAACAATCAGGTGGACAGGATGACACTTCCAGTGGAAACCAACCATCCCTTTTCCCCAGCTACTCCTGTCATTGCTCAATGGGCTCATGAACAAAGTGGCCACGGTGGTTGTTATGCAGGGATGGAAGTTATGCATGGTCTCAGCAACATGGACTCCCACTTACCAAGGCTGATTTGACTACCACCACTGCTGAGTGCCCAATCTGCCAGCAGCAGAGACCAAAATTGAGTCTGCGATATGGAACCATTCCTCTGCGAGATCCGCCAGCAACCTGGTGGCAGGTTGATTACATTGGACCACTTCCATCATGGAAAGGACAGCATTTTGTTCTTACTAGAATAGATACTTATTCTGGATATGGATTCGCCTTCCCTCCATTCAATGCTTCTGCCAAAACTACCATTTGTGGACTTACAGAATGCCTTATCCACTGTCATGGTATCCTACACAGCCCTGCTTCAGATCAAGGGACTCACTTCACAGCAAATGAAGTGCAGCAATTGGCCTATGCTCATGGATTTCACTGGTCTTACTATGTTCCCCATCATCCTGCATCCCAAGCAGCTGGCTTGATAGAATGATGGAATGACCTGCTGAAAACACAATTACGGTGCTAGTTAGGTGGCAATACCTTGAAGGGTTGGGGCAATGTTCCCTAGGAGGCTGTATATGCTCTAAACCAGCATCCAATATACAGTGCTATTTCGCCAATAGCCAAGACTCATGGGTCCAGGAATCAAGGAGTGGAAACGGAGGTGGTACCACTCACTATTACCCTAGTGACCCACTCAAAAAATTTTTGCTTCCTGTCCCTGCTACCTTATGCTCTGCAGGTCTGGAGATCTTAGTCCCAAAGGGAGGAACAGTCCCACCTGGAGACACAATATTGATTGCATTGAACTGGAAATTAAGAATGCCACCCAGTCATTGTGGCTTCCTCATGCCTCTGGATCAACAGACAAAGAAGGGCATTACTGTACTATCTATCTGGTGCGATAGATCCTGATTATCAAGGGGAAATTGGATTGACATTATGTAATGGAGGTAAAGAAGAATACATCTGGAATACGGGAGATTCTTTAGGACTTCTCTTAGTACTACCATGGCCTGTGATTAAAGTCAATGGAAAATTACAGCAACCCAATTCTGATATGACTGCTAAGGGCACAGACCCCTCAGGAATGAAGGTGTGGGTCACCCCACCAGGTGAAGAACCACGACCAGCTGAGGTGCTTGCTGAGGGCAAGGGAAATACAGAATGGGTGGTGGAAGAAGGTAGTTCTGAATATCAGCTATGGCCACATGACCAGTTGCAGACATGAGGACTGTGATTGTTATATTTCTTCATTGTATATGTGCATCAAATATTTTTTGTTTCTTCCTGTTACGAACTCTGAAATGTAAATAGGGTTAATGTGTTTCGGTTATACGTGTGTTAGCATATCATGTTAGGTGCAAATATGACTCAGATTACTGAGTGGATTATGCAAATGTAAAGTGCTAATGGCTTACCATGCTGATTGGATAGCCTGTTAGTAATGTAAATAAGGTACATGGCATCCTTGTAGGGGATGGGATCATGGAACTAAAGTGTACAGAACCAATGTAGGGATTGGTCAGTCTTGTCATCCTGCTAGGCTTAAAATGAGGCAGAAGGGGGAGATCTAACTGCCATAAAGAGTGAAAAGCTGAAAGTGGAGTAGATTGCATACTTGGGCCCGAGATCCCTGCACTGGACCTCCTTGGCAGAGAGACTGGCAGAGATACGGCAGAGAGACAGAGGCAGCAGAACCATGAGGCATGAGACAGAGTGGTGGGCTTGGTGACCCACGGAGCAAAAAAGCTGAGTGCCTTTGGGCAGGAGTCTTGCTGGCAGAGTGGGGTGCACCTAGGTGGACCTATCTGCAGAGCTAAAAAGAGCTTTGTAACACTTGCCCGAGCAGAACAGCTGCTGGATGGAGAGGCCAAGGGCCAAGAGCCAAGGGCCAAAGAGAGTTGTACCTGAGGGCATGGCCTAGGGGAGGATGTCATGATGGAAACATTGTGTCCTGAGCACATTCCTAAACCTGAATTGTAACCTGTTACTTCCCTAGTAAACCCCATAATTGTGAGTATTGTCTATGAGTTCTGTGTGGCCATTGCAATGAATTATTGAACCCAGCAGAGAAGTAGTGAGTGCTGTGGGAGGGATGGTTGGTGTCAGAATTGGTAAAAGACTGGAGGGTGGCAGCATGTCTGGTCTCGTAGGAATAAGCCATGGGCTGATGTTGCCGATGTTGATTCTGTCTCCCCCCTTATGAAGTTAGAGGAGGTCAGAGGAAGATGACACCCTCATGTGCTGTTTGCATCTTTGCACCCTAGAAATATATTCTGGCTACAGAACTTTTTTTGTTTACCATCCAGAAATTTTTGACACGAATTTTCAAATGACCCACTGTGATGTTGACATTCACTTGGCCCTCTTTCAATCTAGTAATTTACATTATTAGAAGAAAAACTTTTCCACAAAGCAGGATCTATATTTCTGTTGTTTGTGGCATCTGCAGATGTGACAATTTTAGATTCTAAAATAGTTTCACTTTATATACCATTATTAAGGTTTTTACTACAACAAGGGATGGAAGCAAACTTTGGAACAAATTCTGTTATGTTCATATTGCCATTAGCAATTTCATCACTAGTAGTACTAGTACAATGATTTGTACCCATTAAATTCAAGCATTCAATGGAAGTATTCTCTTCTGATTCATTAAGATTTAAAAAAGGATGTCAATTGTGGAACTGTCTCTAGGAATTCAAAAATCCTTTTCTTTTTATCTTCTACAAGCTTTTGTGTTTTTGCCCTCATTCAGTTGTTGTTGTTTCATTTTACCTGGATATAAAATTATGTCACTTTTCAAATTTGGTTCTTCAGTAGGAAATACATCTGAATAATTAAAAAATAAATAAAATTTATCAAATAAAATTTACATTCAAATTTTGATGTTAACACAAAAATCTGTATTTGAAAATTTGTAAGAAAGAAAATTGGTTTGGAACATGTAATTTTGTTCCTCTGGTGTAAGATTGTAAAAGAAATAATTTTAACAGGCAGTGTCAGGAATAATTTCATTAGTTTGTCATATAATCTTTGTTGGCAGGTCTTTCACTGATCTCCATGTTTTTTGTCTTGAAATAACATAAAACTTGTGCATTCACAGTTCATCCTTTGATGTTGTCTTCACAAGTCATTGGATTACTGCTAATACCTAATGTGGGTAAGAGTGATCACAAAGATAAAGACAAAAATACAAGGATATGCTCTATATGAAGACACATTTTAGTTTGCTTCACCCAGGACCAAATATGTCAGAAATCACAAGATTGTATTGCCTCTGGTGAGTTCTTTTTTGATCGATGAGAGAGAACTGAATATGAAGTTATACCTGATCGGTCCAAAATGAAAAGGAAAATATAATCATTATTATATATAGCACTTATAAAATGGTGTCACTTTCATTTGGTACCCTGCCAGTTCCCTTCCACTGTGGCATTTGATTATCCTTGTGTCCTGTCTGCTTGGCATCTCTGGTTCTTTGCTTTGGACAACTGGTTCCTCTGGTTTGTTGATGCCCTAAGCAAGCACTTACCTTGCTTGCTGGGTAATCTGTCCCCACACATGGGATTTTATTCCTTTACTCACTGGTCTGTATCCCCTCGCCAAGGGATGTTCTTGGGTGAGGACCTTGTTGTATTCATCTCTGTATTCCCCAAACTGTGCAGGTCCCTGCCCTAAGAGGAGTACCACTGGCAAAGCTAAATGAACATGTTTTCTGTGTATGAGAAAGAGGCAGAATGGATGAATGAAGAACCTGGGCCTCAGAGATGGACAGTGACTTGGCCAATGTCACATAGCTAATAAGTGGCAACGCTGAGATAAGACAGTCTTTTCTGACTCTAAGTCCAGCTTTCTTTGCATTGTTGCAGCCACTGTGCCAACCCATCTCATTGAGTGTCTTCCTCTTTTGCTCTGACCCTCTACTTTACCAACCATGATGTCTTTTTCCAGGGACTGATCCCTCTTGATAATATGTCGAAAGTACATGAGATGAAGTCTCACCATCCTCCTTAACTACTGCGTTCACCAAGGTTCCTCACTACAGAGTCTTAATTTTGAACATCCTGATCAGCAATCCTAAAAAGCCATAAAAATATTTGGACACTAACACATTTTTATCAACCGAACTACATCTCCCAAACTGTCTCTTTCACCTGGAAGTGGCACCAAAAAAGGAAAATGTTTCTTTTCTTACTTTAGACTTTAACTCTTTCACATAAGGAAAATATGGCCAGCGAAGCCATATGCTCCTCTAGCTCACAGAGGAAACTGGGACCTGAAGCCCTATCCCATATCCACTTGACAGTCCAGGAGGAATTGGGAGCACCCCTGACCTACTGTCCTATGCTCTTCAGCTTTGAGCCTGAAGTCCTTCAAGGAGACCCTACACATAGTTCAGGGCACGGACTATGTTCCCAGAGCCAAGAGGAGCACATAGCTCATTGAAGTGTTTAATGAATGAATGAATCAATCAATCAATCAACTGAATGAGCAAACTATCTAAGCAACTAACTCAGTATCTCTCCTGACACATACACACATAGATATGTTCTAGAAGGGATGTGGGAGAGTGAGAGCTCCACTAGCTCCTGCCCCCACCCTGAGAAGCCTCTTGAGCAGACCCTTGGAAGAATAGGTTGTCCCCAGCACTGCTTTCATCACCTCCAAGGTTCCAGAGGGCAGCAGATTGCCCCACGTCCTTTGCTGTTTCTGTTAGCCCCTGACTCATGGTGACACCATACACAATGGAACAAAGTGCGGCCCAGCTCTGCATCATCCCCATGGTTGGTTGTGGTCTTGACCATTGTAATCCATGGGTTTTTCACTGCCTGATTTTCAGAAGTAGATCTCCAGGTCTTTCTTCCATTTTAGTCTAGAAGTGCTGCTAAAACGTGTTCAGCATCATAGCAACACACAAGCCTCCACTGACAGAGTGGTAGTGGTCACTTATAGAGGCCCTCTGTACAATAAAACCTGGGTCTCCTATATGGAAGATGAGAGAGAATTCTACCCCTGAACTACCACTGCTCCACTGTCCCATAACCTTACATATTTATGAATTGTTTGGTGTGTGCAGTGTTGCTGGATTCACATTTCAAAACCCTCTCTTCATCACCCACCACAGCCAATGTTTGCTTTTTTAACTCTTCCACACAGGTGTCTCTTCTCTTCATTAGACCATAGGAATAATTCTTTTCATTGCTGAACCAAATGTTATTTGGCTGCCATAGTGAGCAAAGGCCTTGGACTGGGAAATGTAGCAGAGGAATTGAGAGGGGCCTCTTTCCAGGTGAGACAGATCAGCCCTCAAGTTAGCATGGCTCTGGGGTCTTCCCCAGCTGGGACATCCCTACTTCACCTCTGTTTCTTCCATGCTGTTCCAGAAGAAGTGTATCATTAGGAGGCTGAGGCTTTTCCTCTCCCTTTGTCTTCTCTTCTCATCCTTTCCTTTTTCTCCTCTAGTCTGAAATGTGTCAAGATATGTATGAAATAATTGGAAACAACCCTTCCCAGGTACTCATCATGTACAAAATAAGTGTTCTGCCTGGCACAATTGTTATCTCTAACACTACTCTTGGCCAGCCCAAGCCTTTGATTTGTCATCTACAAGTTATTGTTGTTGTGAGGAGCATCAAGTCGGTTCTGTCTCATAGCTCCCCTATGTACAACAGAATGAAACAGGGCCCAGCCCTGTGCATCCTCAGAATTGTTGCTCTGTTTGAGTGCCCGTTGTTGCAGCCACTGTGTCAGTCTATCGCATTGAGGATCTTCTTCTTTTTCACTGATGTTCTACTTTACCAATCATGGTGTCTTTCTCGAGGGACAGGTCCCTCTACAAAACATGTCCAAAGTGCATAAGATGAAGTCTTACCATCCTCACTTCTCAAGAGCATTCTGGTTGTATTTCTTTCAAGACAGATTTATTTGTAATTCTGGCAGTCCATGGTATATTTAATATTCTTTCCAACACCATAATTCAAATGCATCAATTCTTTGGGCTTCCTTATTCACTGTCCAGCTTTCACATGCATATGAAGCTATTGAAAGTACCATGGCTTGAGTCAGGCACATCTTAGTCTTCAAAGTGACATCTTTGCTTTTTAACAGTTACTTTCAAGAGATCTTTTACAATGGATTTGCTCAATGCAATACATCATTTGATTTCTTGACTGCTGCTTCTGTGGGTGTTGATTGTGGATCCAAACAAAGAGAAGTCCTTGACAAATTCGATCTTTTCTACATTTATCACGATGTTACTTATTGGTTTAGTTGTGAGGAAATTTGTTTTCTTTATGTTGAGGTGTAATGCATACTGAAGGCTGTAGTCTTTGATCTTCTTCAATAAGTGCTTTAAAAATTCTTCGCTTTCAGCAAGCAAGATTGTGTTATCTGCATATCTCAGGTTGTTAGTGAGTCTTCCTCTAATCCTGATGCAATGCTCTTCTTTATTTAGTCCAGCTTCTTGAATTATTTGCTCAGCATGCAGATTGAATAAGCATTGTGACAGGATAAAACCCTGACACACACCTTTCCTAATTCTAAACTACACAGTATCTCCTCATTCTGTTCAAACAACTGCCTCTTAGTCTATGAACAAGTTCTATGTGAACACAATAAGTGTTTTATATGCTTCAAATATTGTCCATAATTTGTTATGATCCACACAGTCAAATGCCTTTGCATAGTCAGTAAAACATCTTTCTGGTATTCTCTGCTTTCAGCCAAGATCCATCTAATATCATTAATGATATCCCTTGTTCCATAACCTCTTGTGGATCCAGCTTGAATTTCTGACAGTTCTCTGTCAATGTACTGCTGCAACCATTTTTTGAACTATCTTCAGCAAAATGTTACTTGCATAAGATATTAATGATATTGGTAGATAATTTCCTCATTCTACTGGATCACCTGTCTTTGGAATGGACACGAATATGGATCCCTTCCAGTTCCTTGGCCAGTAGCTGTCTTTCAAATTTCTTGGCATAGACAAGTAAGCACTTCCAGCACTGCATCCACTTGTTGAAACATTTCTGTTGGTATTCCACCAATTCCTGGGGGTTTGTTTTTCATCAATATCTTCAGTGTAGCTTGGTATTCTTTCTTCAGCACCATCAGTTCCTGATCATACACTGCCTCCTGAAATGGTTGACCGTTGACCAGTTCTTTCTGGTACAATGACACTGTGTATTCCTTCTTTTTTTTTTTTTTTTTTAATGATTTCTGCTTAGTTCAATGTTTTGTCAATAGAATCCTTTAATGTAACTTGAGGCTTAAATTTTTTTTTTTCTAATTCTTTCAGTTTGAGGAACACTGAACATGTTCTTCCCTTTTGGTTTTCTAACTCTAGGTCTTTGCAGATTGCATTATAATACTTTGTCTTCTTGAGCTGCCCTTTGAAATCTGCTTTTCAGCTCTTTTACTTTATCATTTCTTCCTTTCACTTTAGCTACTCTAAGTTCCAGAGTAAGTTTCAGAGTCCCTTTTGACATCCATTTTGGTCTTTTTTTTTTTCTGTATTTTTAATGACCTTTTGGTTTCTTCAAGTACTATGTCCTTGATGTCATCTCACAACTCATCAGTCTTAGGTTATTAGTGTTCAGTGTGTCAAATGTATTCTCAAGATGGTCTCTAAATTCAGATGGGATACACTTCAGATCATAATTTGGCTCTGATGGACTTGTTTTTAATTTTCTTCAGCATCAACTTGAACTGTCATATAAGTGATTGATGGTCTGTTCCACAGCTGGCCCCTGGCCTCATTCTGACTGATGATATGGAGTTTCTCTGTTGTTTCTTTCCATAGATGTGGTAGATTTGATTCTTTTGTGTTCTACCTGGTAAAGTCTGCATGTATGATCACCAGCTATGTTTTTGAAAATAAGGTTTTGCAATGAATAAGTTATTGGTCTAAAATTCTGTCATTCGATCTCCTATGTCATTTCCATCACCAAGGGCATACTTTCTAGCTACTGATCCTTCCTCTTCATCTACAAATAAGTTCTGGTAGATAAATGATAGAAATGCTTTTTTCCCCTGGTGGTTACCCAGCCTCATTCTATCCTGTTCTTTTTTTTCCTCCTCCTCTTACTGACCACAAAGCAATGGTATTCTCTGACAAATGAGTTGCTCACCACACCACTGTCTTGCTGGCAGGTGTTTTCCATAAAAGGCATGTGGTCTCACAAAGAGTGTGAAGCAGATGTTGCAAACTGGAAGTTCATGGGGCAATTGGTCCTGTGGAAAATGATTTTAAAGGTTGAGTTCATACAGAAAAAATAAATGATTTCACGTGAAAATTCATATTTCTGCCTTCTTTTGACAGTATAAAAGGAAGATCTGGAGATGGTGGGCTGACATTGCCATCTGGCAATAGTTGGCTCCACCACCCATTTGTTACTTTGTCATCTACAATACCTTGTAAGTTGCTGTGATGCTGGAAGTTAGGCCACCAGTGTTTCAAATACCAGCAGGATCACCCAGGTAGGCAGGTCTCAGTGGAGATTTCAGACTAAGACACACTAGGAAGAAGGGTCTGCAGCTGATCTACTTCTGAAAATTAGCCAATGAAAACCTTATAGATAAAATAAAACATTATCTGACTGCACTCAAAAATATCAATGATCATGAAGATGGGGTCAGACCAGGCAACAGTTTGTTCTGTTATACATGGAGTGGGTTGCTACGAGTCAGAGCCAATTCAACAATAACTAAAAGGAACAACCATATTATGTTGGGTATACCCATCTGGGTGGCCATGCTCTCCCTGTTTCTCTTGTCTTCCCAATACTAAGACTGAATATTAGCTTTCATTTATCATTGCATTTGTTCAGTTGATGTTCTTAGATAAATATTTCTCTATACCTGTATCTTGTGAATTGATGAAGTCTTCATTACTCCTCCCACCAAGAAGTGAGCTCTGTTTCTCCCCCTTTTGAATCAAGACTGACCTATGGTTTGATTTGTGCGACAAAGTGTGGTAGAAGTAATACTGTGTAATTCCTGACATTGGGCCTTAAAATACCAGCAGCCTCTGCTTTCACTTATTGGGAACACTCCCTTTTGGAACCTAGACATCCCGCTGAGAAAAGCCCAACCCACTTAGAGAGGTCCCCTGGGAAGAATGGGAACACTCCATTGTCCTTCCTCAATTGAGTTCACAGCCAACAAGCAGCCCAACTGTCAGCCATAAGTGAGCCACCTTGGCTATCCCAGCCTCTTCAAGCCTCCAAGTGATGGTGGCCCTGGCTGCCACTATATGAAGCAAAAGAAAGGCCCAACCTGGCCCAGTCATCCCACAAAATCATGAGAGACAGTAAATGGTTGTTTTGTTTTATGCCTCTACATTTTGGGTTTTTCTGTATTAATAGTTAAGTTTTGGAGGAAAAAAATAGACCAGAAGGCTACATGTTTCAAGAAAAATGGAAAAAAGTAAATTTTTCCTACTGGATTCATATACAAATACCCAGCTTCCTTCAGAAATTCACACTGGCTCAGAAATTCACACTGGCTCTCCTCTAAGACATCTCAGTTGAGAACTCTGGCTCTAAGAGAAAGCAGACATACTGGACTCACAGGCCAGAGCCTAAGTTCCGCCACTACCTAACTTTCTAGTGTTGAGCAATCACAAATTATCTGGTCTTCAATTTTCCCTTCTGTGAGAAATGGAATTACAATATCTACTCTCTTCACCTTATATAGATATTATGGGAATCAAGGAGGATTATATATATATGAACATGATTTTAAATTGCAAAGAGCTTTGTAAATGCAAAGCATAACAATTTTCACTATATTTCTAAGAGAGAGAGAAATAGAGAGCGAGAGAGCGTGTGTGTGTGTATGTGTGTGTGATTTAATTCTACAACTCTTTTTGTTGTTTTTAGGTGCCACCAAGTCAATTCTGACTCATAGCGACCCTATGTATAACAGAATGAAACACTGCCCAGTCCTGTGCCAGCCTCACAATTCTTGCTATACCTCAGCCCATCATTGCAGCTACTATGCAACTCTTAGGGTCCCCAAAAGTGTAATGCATTTTTAATCATTGGTTAACCATATGCCTAGAGCATTTATACTGGAGTTTTACTATCAAGCAGAACTTGAGGTCAACATCTTTGAACCAAAGGATAACAAAAAAAGTTTACAGTCACATGCCAAGTCCAATTTTGTGTTGTATTTACTGCCGGGAAAACTATGTTGACGAGGATTCTGAGGCCACATTTAGACCATAAGGATTAAGTTTATCAGCCATGGCATAGGAAGAGAGCAGTGTAGCATACAAGCCATGGTTTTACACTCCAGGCATTTGACAGTCCTTTTATTTTTTAAGGTGCTTGTTGTTTTGTTTCGTTTTCAAAGGGCCTTAGAATGAAAGAACAAAATATGAGTTAGAGGACATGGATTCCAGTCTTCAATTCTTTACCTATTAGCTGTCTGATTATGCTCTCCACCTGACTGAGTGTTGATGATAATGATGATGATGATGATGATGATGATGCATTTATTGAACATTTACACCACACTTGATAGGGCTATTTCATTCAATCCTCACCACCAACCCTTGAGTTAAGTCTGCTTTATGATTACCTTATTTTACACAGAGGCACATACAGATAAAGATACCTTCCCAAGTCACACAGCTGATAAGCTGGGAAACCAGGATTTGAGCCCTGACAGTCTAGACCAGGGAGTCAGAAACTCTTTTAATAAAAAGCCAGAGAGTAAATAGTTTAGACTTCATGGGCCATATAATGTCTGTTGCAACCACTCGACTCTGCCTTTGTGGAGCAAAAACAGCCAGAGAAAATATGTGATGAATGGGCATGGCTATGCTCCAAAAAAACTTTATTTGCAAAATAAGTGATGGGCTGTAGTTTTGCCAAACTGTGATTTTCCAAAGTGCTGCCTAATAGAAACAAAGTCATTCACAAAGATGAGCCATATATGTAATTTTAAATTTTCTAGCCACACTTTAAAAAAGTAGAACCAAGTGACATTAATTTTTAATAATAGGTTTTATTTAACATAATATATCAAAAATATTTCAACATGCAATCAATATGAAAATTTATTGATATATTTTCTATTATTTTTCTGTACTACATCTTCAAAATCCAATGTGTGTTTTAACAGCACACCACAACTCAGACCAGCCACAATCGAGTGCTCAGTAGACACAAGCGGCTGATGGCCACAGATAGAACTTCAAAGGTCTAGAGCCCAGCTCTTTCTTTCTGTCCCACCTTCCTCACAGAGGATCACCAGGATCACCACCTCCACCAAGACCTTCGAGTTAATGAATAAGAAAGTGCTATAGAAATGCTGGAAGCTCTGGTAGCATAGTACCTAATGCACTTGACTGCTAACCAGAAGGCTGGTGGTTCAAACCCACCAGCCACCAGCCACTCCTCAGAAGGAAGGTTGGGCAATCTACTTCTGTAGTGATACCACCTAGGAAACCCAAGGAGGGGTCGTTATGAGTTGGGTCTGATTAGACAGCAAATGACAACTATGTAGAAATGCTAATTATTATTTGATTCAGTGGGTCTCTTGGATGAGCCCCAGTATCTACCTTGCATGAGCCATTTCAAGAGTTTGATTTTAATTTAGCAAATTGGAACTTGAAACGCATTTTTCTTAGAAACAACACTAAAAATGGCTGTTAGAGCCTCAGGCCCTCCCACAAAGATGTGCTGGTGCAGTGGTAAAGAGCTAGGCTGCTCTGAAAAGTTGGTAGTTGGAACCCACCAGCCACTCTGCAGAAGAAGGATGCAGCAATCTGCTTCCATAAAGATTTATAGCCTTGGAAACATTTTCAGAGCAGTTCTACTCTCTCCTACATGGTTGCTATGAGTTAAACTCAACTTGACGCAGTGGGTTTGGTTTTGGATGCCTGTGGAAAAGGAGCCCTGGTGACACAATGGTTGAGGACTCAGCTGCTAACTGAAAGGTCATTGGTTCAAATCCACCAGCTATTCTGTATGCAAAAGATGTGGCAGTTTGTTTCCATAAAGATTATGGCCTTGGAAACCCTGTGAGGCCATTCTATTTTGTCCTATAGGGTAGAATTGACTCAAGGGCAACAGGTTTTTGTGGGGTTTTTTTTTTTTCATGCTTGTGGAATATGTATGTATGTATGGTATGTGCCGTCGAGTCAGACTGACTCATAGCGACCCCTCCTTGGGGTCCGAGACAGTATCACTACAGAAGTAGATTGGCCCATCTTCCTTCCAAGGAGTGGCTAGTGGGTTTGAACCGCCAGCCTTCTGATTAGCAGTCAAGTGCCTTAGGCACTATGCTACCAATAAATTAATGATTATTTACTTTTTTTTCCTTTCTCTTAGTTCTAACAAAGGATGCCAGGAGCAGGCTCTGCCCCTAGGGGGAGCAGGACAAAGAAGGTGACCACTAAGCCCTAGGGCATGGCTGCCCTTGCAACTCTGAACTGGTAGGTAAGGGCAATGGCCCTTTGCAAGGGAGAGGGTCAATGCTCATTTGGCTGCTTGAATTCTGGGAAGTCTATGTTACTAGTCACAGGCTGCCCAGCCTGAATTCCTGTCTTCATTGAAAAGTCTCCTAAGGGTTCTAGTATATATACAATTCATTGCTTCGTAGAAGCACCGAGTTAGGTCTTCAGAAAGCAAGCAATACAACATTTAGCAGTGATCCCTAGACTGGTTGATTTCATGGACCAATAAAATTTAAAAAATAAAAATAATAATGGAGGACCTACATAAGATGGCCAACTTGCTATCTTTGATTCTGAGATTTTTTTCTCAGAAAATCTTTCCAAGTAAACACACTAAGGTGAAAAAA
>NW_006921592.1:27363808-27366987 GCF_000298275.1 Orycteropus afer afer
GGACTCAATGGCACATAACAACAACTGGTGTATAAGACAAGGAGCTCTGGTGGCATAGTGCCTAAGGCCAGAAGGTTGGTGGTTCAAACCCACCAGCCCCTCCATGGAAGGAAAACTGGGCAATCTATTTCCATAAAGATTTACTGCCTTGGAAACCCAAACGGGATTGCTATGAGTCAGAATCAACTCAACAGTTGTGAGTTTGGTTTATTTTTTTATTTTTTTCGTATATAGGATGATGAACCCACCCAGTGGTGTAGAGAAGAAAGGCCTGGCTATCTTCTATTAAAATTACAGCTAAGAAAACTCTACAGAGCAGTTCTACTCCATAACACATAGGGTTGCCATGAGTTGGAATCAACTCAACAGCAACAGGTTTGGTTTTTTGGTTTGTTTGTTTTGTTTTTATGTTTTTTGGTGTGTAGAATGGTGAGTGGCAGTTGTATAGGGTGATGGAAAGTTCCAGACAGAAACGAGAGGCAAGAGCATTGCAGCAGTTGGCAGAGGAGCCTGTAGAAGGTTAAGGTCATACCCCATCAGAAGGTTTTGACTGAGAGTAATTAACACTATGTCAGATTTATCTCTTATTGACACTAATATCTTATACTTGCATCTAGTGGTAGAGTTTGTAAGATATCCCTGTTACCTGTTTTGATCTTCCTAGAAACTCTACAAGATAAGCAGAGAAGACACTGTCTGCAGTTAACAGATTAAACAGTCACAAACACACAATTCCAAAGAAATTACTTTTTTTTTTTTTTCTCTTTGGAGACCATTTTTTACAACCTATGTTCGATACTCATGCAGCATATTTGGAGAAAATAGAATTCTTGGATTTACTAAATCAATGGCTCCACCAATGTCTTAGTTTCCTAGTGCTGCTATAATAAAAAATACCACAAGTGGGTGTCTTTAAAGAGCAGGAATTTTTGTTTCCACTTTCAGGAGGCTAGAAGTCCAAATTCAGGCATGCCTCTAGGGACTGGTCCTTTCTTGCCTGTAGCTCCAAGAGTTCTTTGACACTCCTTCTGACCTCCCCCTGTGTGTGTCTGTATGTCCTTCTATTTTTTTTGTAACTCAGAGGTGATCAGGTTTCAGATCTACCCCACCACTAGTATGGCTTCATTAACATAACAAAAGAAAAAAGGGAGAATGGCCAGACTTTATCTTACCTATTTTGGTCATCTTGTCAGAAAGGACCATCCCCTGGAGAAGGATGTCATGCTTGGTAAAGTGGAGGGTCAGTGAAAAAAGGGGAAGACCCTCAATGAGATGGACTGACCCAGTGGCTGCAATGATGGGCTCAGGTATAGCAAAGATTGTGAGAACGGTGCGTGACCAAGCAGTGTTTCCTTCAGTTGTACATAGGATTGCTGTGAGTCAGAGTTGACTTGACAGTACCTAACAACAACAACAAATTAGGATTTCAACACCTATTTGGGAGGAGGACAAATTCAATCCATAACAATCACTAATTCATTTTATAACTTTAGGTGTTCTCCCATCTGTAGAACAAGAATAATAATACTCAGTGATAATAAAGACATTATTAATTTTTGTAAAAGAGGTTTTGAGCAATTTTGATGAAAGGAAAATCAAAGTGGGAAAAATCATGATGTGTCTAGATCTTGCATTTTATCTTCAGTGGTGGGCAGGAGGTCCTATACATCTCCTCTTTGATGCCAGCAAGTACTTGAGCTCCATAACCCTCTCCAACCCTCAGGAGAACTTGCCTCAACTTTCCACTTCCTCCTAAAAGCTGGCCTCTCTTCTGTTTGTAATGACCCTGTCTCATCTCACCACCAAGACATTTTATTATGAGCCTTGCAATAGAAGGGTGGCAGCTGTGGGTTTTGCTAAATTGCTTTTGTGGCATTTTAGAAGGATCATGTCAGTGGTAATATAGTCTCATGCCAGTGTTTTCCCCACTCTGAGATGGACAGTTAAGAACTTATACTTCAATTATTTTCCATTTTCCAAGATTTGAATCAAACATTCCCCCAAAAAGGATGCCAAATAAGGATGCCTAAAAGCCAGCTTCTTCTAGTGGACACTTCCAGCTCCACAAATGAGATGTTTATTGTGGATAATCTGGAAACTCTAGAAGTGGCCTGGGTTCATCTCCATCTCCCCACTTCCACCCTCTTTTCCCTAGACTTTTTTTTTTTTAAAAAGCTGCTTCTCTTACTAATATCTGTTACTAATAGTTCCTTTTCAACTTGCCATCCAGTGCTTTGAAGTAACTGAATAAGACCACAGACAGACTGTGCACCAATGGCAGAGAACAGAGACACTGAATGCAAAATTATTTTCAGCTTAATACTAATCTATGTCACCCTGCACAATCTCTGGAATTTTGCTTTGACTGGGAATCAGCGTTTGATGAAAAAGGCTACCCTTCTTATGCTTGCATCTAGTAAATGTTATGTCTTAAATGCCTCCTTCTTTTTTCCACATGACTTCATGTGCAAGCAATTTGGCTTAATGAGTAACTGCAGCAAATGTTCAGTATGGAAATATTATTATAAGCCCCATATAGCAACTCCAGCTTCAGTAAAACATTGCATTGAAAAAGTCACGCAGGATATGCTGAGACCTTGAACTAGAACTTGTTTTCAGGTCACACGCTCCCTTTGGCCCTTTGGGTGCAGAAGGAAGGAGAAACAAGCTGTTTGGGTATTTATTGACATCTTTGACAATGTTTCTTGAAGAATGTGCCTTCATTAACCTTCCTCTGCACAAAAAACACACTTGTTGCCTTTGTGGAGGTTGCAATTTAAGTGTTTTGTTTATTTGTTTATTTTGTTTTTTATTCTGGTTATATGCACAACACAAAATTTGTCATTTTACCATTTTTAAGTGTGCAATTAATTACATCCACAACGGTGTGCAACCATTACCACTATTTGTTTCTAAGTTTTGCATCACTGTAGCAGAAACTCAGTGCCCCTTCAGCAATAGATTGCCCTTCCCACCATCCATGCCTCCGATATAACTACTAAGTTTATAAACTTTGGCCTCTATGCATTTGCCTATTCTAGATATTTCATTTAAGTGGGATTATATAGTATGTGTTCTTTTGTATCTGACTTTTTTCACTTAGACTAATATTTTCAAAGGAGCTCTGGTAGCATAGTGGCTAAGGCACTTGACTGCTAACCAGAAGGCTGGTGGTTCAA
>NW_006921592.1:27367780-27376559 GCF_000298275.1 Orycteropus afer afer
TTAGTCTTCAAAGTGACATCTTTGCCCTTCAACACTTTAAAGAGGTCTTTTGCAGCATATTTACCCGCTGCAATACATCATTTCATTTCTTGACTGCTGCTTCCATAGGCATTGATTGTGAATCAAAGTAAAATTAAATCTTCGACAACTTCAATGTTTTCTCCATTTATCATGATGCTGTTTATTGGCCATTTACGAGGATTTTTGTTTTCTTCATGTTGAGATGCAATCCGTACTGAAGGTTATAGTCTCCTCTGATCATCAATAAGTGCTTCAAGTCTTCTTAACTTTCAACAAGCAATATTGTGTTATCTGCATATCAAAGGTGGTTAATGAATCTTCCTCCAATCCTGATGCCACATTCTTCTTCATATAGTTCACCTTCTTGGATTATTTGCTTAGCACACAGATTGAATAAGTATGGTGAAAGGATACAACCCTGACACACTCCCTTCCTGATTTTAAACCATGCAATATCCCCTTGTTCTGTTTAAACAACTGCTTCTTAGTCTATTTACAGGTTTCTCGTGAACTCAATTAAGTGTTCTGGAATTCCCTTTCTTCACAATGTTATCCATAATTTGTTATGATCCACACAATCCAATGTCTTCACATAATCAATAAAACACAACATCTTTGTGGTATTCTTTGCTTTCAGCCAAGATCCATCTGACATCAGCAATGATGTTTCTCCTTCCACATCTTCTGAACCCAGCTTGAATTTCTGAAAGTTTCCTGTCAATATACTGCTGCAATGGTTTTTGAATTATATTCAGCAAAATCTTATTTGGATGTGGTATTAATGATACTATTCAATAATTTCTAGATTCTGTTGTATCACCTTTCTTTGGATTGGGTATGAATATGAGTCTCTTGGAGACAGCTGACCAGGTAGCTCTTTTCTAAATTTCTTGGCATACAACCACTCGGAAAGGGATGAAAACTGGAGATCCTGAATAGAGTGGGGGGGAAAATGTTGAACAAAATTCAAAACCACAAAAATGACCAGAATTACTGGTCAGATAGAGACTGGTGGAAGCCCTGAGACTAGGACCTTGCATTACCTTTCAGGCCTAGAAATGGACTTCTTTCCATGGATTAGCTCTCAGCCCAACAGTAGAAAGACCTACATGCAGAGCACCTACCTCAGGGCAATGCATTCACCCACTCTAGGAAGATGCACCCCTTGGATCAATCAGCCGTGAAACACCAGAGGGGAAGCATTCACATAGAGGGAAAGCTGCACAGACAGGAATGCACAGTTAAGAAGGGCACAGGCACAGGACACATTAAGCTCAATTGGCATAACATACTACACAAAACATTGCTCTATATCCTACTTTGGCGAGTAGTGACTGGAATCTTAAAAGCTTGCAAGAGGCCGTCTAGATGCAACAATGGGTCTCTTCTTGTCCAGAGAAAAGAAGAATGAAGGAAACCAAAGATTCATGAAAACAATTAGTCCAAGCGACTAATTTACCTATTGTGAATAAAGCTGCAGGGAACACCATGCGATCCTCAGCCTATATGACTATGAGAGCAGAAGAACTAGATGGTACATGGCTACCACTGTCAACCACTCGGAGGGGGATCTATGTAGGAAATCCTGGATAGAGTGGGAGAACAATGTGGAACAAAACTAAAAATCATTTAAAAAAAAAAAGGGATGAGGGACCAGGTTTACTGGTCTAATAGAGCTTGATGGAACCACTGAGACTATGGCCCATAGCTACCCTTCACATCTGGAATTGAACCCACTCCTGTGGCTTCCAGCCAAACAAAAGACAGGCATATGAGCTGAACATTAGGTAGATACATTCCTTGAAGAGAACAATCATGGGAGAAAGAAGGGTTGGGTATGCACAGGGAGACAGCTCAGGGGGCAGGAGTGCATGGAGGGAAGGACACAAGGAAGAGGTAACTATGGGGAGGAAGTGGGAGGGGAGTTGTTGCATTGTAGTAAATTGTAGTCAATGTCATGAGACAAAGTATATATGACCTGCTGTATGGAAAGTGAGTTTGCTCTGTAAACTTTCAACCAAATCACAATTAAAAAAAAAAAAAAAAGAAGAAGAAGAAGAAGGGCACAGGAAGGGGGTTTTAAAAGAGGAGAGGTGAGGCGAGATTTTTATGGTTGGTGATGGTAACGGGCTATGAAATCAAATGTGAATGAACTGTTGAATGTAAAATAATTTTGCCTTGTAAATGTGCACCCAAAGCACACAAAAAAAATTCTTGCCATAAATGATTGCGCACCTCTAATACTCCAGTACTGCATCCATTAGTTGAAACATCTCAATGGCAACTTTATCAATTCCTGTATAAATGGATTATTTCCACCTTTACCGATTGTGAATAAAGCTGCAGGGAACAACAATGTGTGAGTGGTATCTGTTTGTTTTCCTGCTTTCAAGTCTCTTGGGATTATACCTAGAAGTGGAACTACTGGGTCATATGGAAATTCTGTTTAATTTTTTTTTTAGGAATTGTTAAACTGTTTTCCATAGTGGCTGTACCATTTTACATTCCCAGAAATCACCCTTTTGTTTTTATATATTTATTTGTCAACTTTTCTTTGTTTTTCTATTCTATTCCTTTACTTCAAAAAGGCAAGCATTGAAAGTGGTGATATGAGTTCCTTTCTTACATGTGGCCCAGGGAGGAATAGTGGGGTGGACCTGACCTTGATGACCTATGGTAGCATTTCTTCCTCATGTAGGAGCAGAATGGTTGGGCTATAGTTTTGAGTAGACTCAGGTGATAAAGTACTGTCATATTGCTTTTAAAGGATAAGTCATACTTCATTTTAAAATAATGTTGCTCATCAGTACTCATTGGAGAAGTGCAAATCAACACCATCATGAGATACCAACTCACACCTACTAGGTTGACCATTATCAATAAAAGGGAAAATAACAAGTGTTAGTGAGGATGGGGATAAATTAAGAATCTCATCCATTGCTAGTGGGATTGTAAAATGGTACAGCCTCTGTGGAAACAGTTTTCCTGTTTGGGAAATAAGTCACAATAAGGGATTCCATGGTTTTTCCTTCTCTAGGACTGAGCCAGTAGGTTGAAGGGCAAGCAGAGACACTGCACGTCATAAAGAGCCCTTTTGCTTTTGGTCCCCATGCTCCACTCTGCCCAGCTTACAATGTGTTTATCTGGTCTGCCTGGAGTGTGGCACATGCTCTTTATCTACCTTCTCTCTCAATCCGTTGTTAGGACACAGACTTTATGCCTTCATGCTATCAGGGCTTGTTGTTGTTGTTGTTGTTATGTGCTGTTGAGTCAGACCCGACTCATAAAGCACCCTGCTTGGTTTTCTGAGGCAGTATCACTACGGAAGTAGATTGCCCAACTTTCCTTCCGAGGCGTGGCTGGTGGGTTTGAATCGCCAGCCTTCTGGTTAGCAGTCAAGTGCCTTAGGCACTATGCTACTAGAGCTCTATAAAATTCAACGCTCCACCTCTTTTTATTTTCTCAAAATTTCTAACTTTTACAAATAAAGTCTGGGCTTTCAAAGCTGTTGTCTCTGAATTTCAAGAGGCTATTTGGAATGAAATCCAAGAATTTTACTATTTTGCTTCTGTATTTGGCTATTGACCAGCTGTAAGCAAAAGAGAGGGTACAGGGTAACTTCAGTGTGCAGACATTATTCAGTATCTTAAATGTCACACCAGCATCATGGGCTGTGGAAATCTAACTGCAACCACGCTTTCTTACTCTTCTATTCCTTACATCATGAACATATTTAAAAGTCCAATTTATATTTTCTCCTGACTTAGTTTGCCAGGGCTGCCTTAACAAAAATACCACAATGGGTGGCTTTAAAGAATAAGAATTTATTGTCTCTCAGTTTTGGAGGGTAGTAGTAGACTAAATCAGTCTACTACCCTCCAAAACTGAGAGACTAAATCAGGGGAGCTCTGGTAGCATAGTGCCTAAGGCACTTGACTGCTCACCAGGAGGCTGGTGGTTCAAACCCACCAGCCACTCCTCGGAAGGAAGATGGGGCAATCTACTTCCATAGTGATACTGCCTTGGAAACACAAGGAGGGGTCGCTATGAGTTGGGTCTGACTCGATGACACATAACAACAACAACAGACTAAATCAGGGAATCTGCACTAGGGGAGAAGACCTCTATGTTGGTAGCCCCAAGCATTCCTTGGCATTCCTAGTCTTTTAGACAAATCCTCACATTGTCTCTTCCCACTGTGTGAGTGTGTGTGTTTGTGTGTGTGTGTCCGTGTCTTCTCTCTTTTAATAAGAAACCACTCAAAAAAGATTAGGTTTAGGACCTACCATATCTAGTATGACCTTATTAAAATAACAGAAGAAAATTACTATTTCCAAACAGGGTCACATTCACAGGTATAGGGGTTAGGACTTCAACATATCTTTTTCAGGGACACAATTCAATCCATAACATCACGTATCAACCTCTGAGGAAGAGGAAGAGGAGGCATATGATGATGATGATATGTCTGTCTTGTTCTGCTTGGAGATATAACAAAGTGTTTCTAGCAAAGTAAAAATATAATGGAAGTAATTTGTGTGCAGAGAAAGGTCATGTATGGAGTGGATGACTGGATAGTAGAAGTGTGCACTAAGGATGACATTAAATGTGTCAAAGTGTGGAATGCTGCCAAGGCCTTGCTGAAGGCCTAAAGAGTGGGACTTTCTCTCTGAACATTTCCCCCAAGGGGCTGGGTGTTACCACTAAGTGGAGGGTGGGGTTGGGCACTGTAAGCGTCTCAACCGCAGGGAGACACACCTCAGCACTAATTTATAGCCACGCGTTTTTCAGGCTTCTCGCAGAAATCGTCTCTGCTCTACAGAATCCTCACTCCATCATCTCTATTCTCCAGAATCCTCATTTACTAAAGGGCTTGGCAGACCTTTCCAGAGTCACAGTGAGCACTAAGTCGTGATGGCAGGATTGGTGGCTTGGCTCAGGGATTTCAACAGTGAACAGTTATTGCCCGCCCTGCTAACATTTGGAAATGTGAAGGAAAGCTTTTAGTGCCACAGTGTGCTAAGTGACCTGCAATGCGGGGTGCCATTCTGAACAAGGATTTCTCCTACCCAAGACACCCATTAGGCCATAGCTGAGAATATACCACATAATCATAACTGAGAGTAAAGTGTGGTAACAAGCTTCTTCCCACCAAGAGTGCCAGCTGGAAAACTTCCTTGGTCGAAACAAGTCATTGGAGTGTGGGTGGAGCCCTAAAGAGCACACAGTATCACGCCCCAATACCTTCCCAAGGTTCTGGACTTGAGATGGAACTAGCAGCACCAGACACAAAGCACAAAGCAAAGGATAAAGTAGCAATAAATAGTCTCAAAGTTTCAAAGCTCATGAATACTCTGAGTCGAATTTAGATGAATTTCCTGCATTCCATGTTTTTTTCATGGAAACAGTGCCTTCACCCTCTGCTCAGCCCCTCTGCCTAGAACCGAAGTTCTTTACTGAGTGTCTGTAGAAGGAATTCAGGAATTGGTAGATTGAGTGTGTGTGTGTGGTGGTGGGGGACTTCTTTACTTTAACTATTATCTAACTAAAATCTAACATTGCCTTCCTTTATGAACAGAACTAGCACCATAGTATTAACTGTACCTGCAATTTTGTCACCAATATAATCACTAATACTTTAATATCACACATGCCCATCACTTCTTCAAAAGTATAAGCTGTTGATAGACTCTTTTCCATCCCTTTTACCCCAAAACATCACTACCTCCAAAGGTGAGAATATTCTCCCGCTGTTTCACCACAGTTGAGATTCCAGCTAAAGGAATTCTCAGTTCAAATAGCAAGGTAATGCCCATGAATAATAAAATATGTCAGACTTTTCTGGTGTAGAAACAGAGAGAACATGCTAAAAACAGGCACCACCACATGGAAGAGAAGGCCAATTTCAAACATATGAAGGATTTAAGAATTTCAGTGTGGCTTCCTCCCATCACTTGAAATAAACCTTGGAGATCTCAGTGTCAGGAGACCATGGTGTGTCAGATGTGCTGAGGAATCCATCCCAGTTTGCTATTAGCAGAAAATCCCACTGTGAATATTAATACCATTATGTTTACAGTTCTACTTGATAAGCTCCCTCATTGCACTGGTGTCCTGAAAACAACAAAAACCCACATGAAATTGTAACAACTCAAGGCTGCCCTTTTGTGGCTGGAGTATGCCTTTCTGTTTCCAGAATTCTTTGGCTCAGCAGCAGTCTCACAAGCTTTTAATGAATCAGGCTGGGAAGTTATTACTTTAGAAGTCAGAAATAGAATAGCACCTTTCAAGAAGCTGCTCTGAGTAATGCAAGTTACTGGGTCCAGAAGGACATGTACCTCTCCCTTGTTACAGTTGCCGTCAAGTTGGCTCTGACTCATGATAACTTATGTATAACAAAGCAAAATGTTACCTGGTTCTGTGCCATCTTCATGATCTTTAATGTTGGAACCCATTGTTGTGGCTAATGTGTCAATCCATCTCATTAAGTGTTTCCCTCCTTTCTCCTGACCCTCCCTCTAGATGCCACCGTGTCTGTCTGCTCAACCTATACTCTGGAGAGTTATCACTATAAACAAGACTGCTGGAAAGCCATTCCTAGAATGCAAATTTCTAAACATGTGTAATGTATAGATTACTGTTACATCTTACCTCCTAACTTCCTTCTTTACCTAAGAAAGAAAAACTGTAAACATATCTATTAAGGATTGAATTGTGTCCCCCAAATATATGTATTGAATTCCTGGCCCCTATACCCATAAATAGGGAGCTCTGGTAGCATAGTACCTAAGGCACTTGACTGCTAACCAGAAGGCTGGCGGTTCAAACCCACCAGCCACTCCTCGGAAGGAAGATGGGGCAATCTACTTCCATAGTGATACTGCCTCGGAAACCCAAGGAGGGGTCGCTATGAGTCGGGTCCGACTCAATGGCACATAACAACAACAACAACAACATACCCATAAATAAGGAGCTCTGGTGGCACTGTTGTTAAGTCATTGGGCTGCTAACCAATAGGTAGGTGGTCGTAACCCACCA
Source organism: Orycteropus afer afer (assembly GCF_000298275.1). Taxonomy (NCBI): domain Eukaryota; kingdom Metazoa; phylum Chordata; class Mammalia; order Tubulidentata; family Orycteropodidae; genus Orycteropus; species Orycteropus afer. The sequence goes on from NW_006921592.1 coordinate 27,374,840, forward strand.
GCTGCTCCATGGGAGGAAGATGAGGCAGTCTACTTCTGTAAAGATTTATAACCTTGGAAACCCAATGGGGGTCACTATGAGTTGGAACTGATTCCATGGCCATGAGTTTGGATTTGGTTTTTGAAATGTGTAAATAGGAGTTCTAGTGGTACAGAGTAGAACTAACTACCTCACAGGGTTTTTCAAGGATGCCAATCTTTGTATAAGCAGACCACCTCATTTTTCTCCCGTGGAGCAGCTGCTAGGTTTGAATTTTGGCTAGCAGCTGAATGCCTTAACCACCATACCATCATTGTTGTTACGAGCCGTCGAGTCGGATCCGACTCATAGCGACCCCTCCTTGGGTTTCTAAGGCGGTATCACTACGGAAGTAGATTGTCCCATCTTCCTCGGATGTCCTATAGGGTTGAAATTAGTCAGAACTGACTCAGTGGCAGTGGGTTTTTTTTACCTGTAAATAGGAACCCTGTTAGTACAGCAGTTATATATACTGGTTTTTAGGAGCTCTGGTAGCATAGTGCCTAAGGCCCTTGACTGCTAACGAGAGTCTGGCGGTTCAAACCCACCAGCCACTCCTCGGAAGGAAGGTTGGGCAATCTTACTTCCGTAGTGATACTGCCTCAGAAACCCAAGGAGGGGTCACTATGAGTCGGGGCCAACTCGACGGCATATAACAACAACAAAACAATATATTGGTTTTTAGATTCTTGTGGGATAAATGACTTCTGAAGATATCCTGTCAATTAGTAGCTTGTCTTTTCACTTTTTTAGTAAAGTCTTGATAAACAAAAGTTTTTAATTTTTATGAGGGTTCATTTATTTATTTCATCTTTTGCTGTTTGTGCTTTTATTATATTAGATAATCCATTGCTGAAAAGTAGGCCCGACAGTATTGCCCCTGTGTTTTGTTGTAAGAATTCTGTTTTTATTTTGCACATTTATGTCTTTAAACCATTTTGAATTTGTTTTTGTGTATGGCATGAGGCATGCATCCCATTTCATTCTTCTTCATGCAGAAATCTAGTTTTACAAGTGGGTCACTTTAAAGAACAGAAATTTATTTTCTTACAGTTCTGGAGTTTAAATATCCACATTTGGAATCTTGGGCATGTGAATTCCTTTCTTGTTGTTAGCCCCAGACTTTCCTTGGTTTTGTTGGTCCTCATGTGGCCTTTGATTTCCCCACTATTTGTGAACTTGTCTCTGTGTCTAAGCTGATCTTTGTATAACCCAGAAGTGAGTAGGTTTAGGATCCATTCTATACTGGGATGACCTCAACTGGAATGACCTCAACTGACTGATGATAATACACTAGTTTACATTATGGAAGGTGATTACATTGCATTATATTAGATTATATTCACAAGTATAGGATCTGGATTCCAGCATATATTTTGGGGGAACACAATTAAGTCCATAATCAAAAAACAAACTCACTGCCATTGAGTCGGATCTGACTCATAGCAACCCCTCCGTGGGTTTCTGAGGAGGTATCACTATGTAAGTAGGTTGCCCAACCTGTCTTCTGAGGAGTGGCTGGTGAGTTTGAACTGCCAGCCTTCATTCAATCCATAAAAGGAGTTAATTTTTATTTTGTAAACTTGTCATGTTTTGGGGGACCCTATATTACTTGGCCTTCTTACTGAAGATAATTCAGAAACGTTTGCAGCCGTATATTGATAGAGAACTTCCAGAGGTTCAAGCCGGATTCAGAAGAGGA